>NW_013666043.1:318397-322604 GCF_000517525.1 Limulus polyphemus
TTGTTAGTAAAACGTTTAATTTCAACAGAAAACCTAGAGAATGTTTTCTGAAAATCTATTTAATGTGAAATTTTATTTTCAAAATATTTAAAAATTATATTGCTATAAACTTTGTCTCACTGGCATTTTGAAATGGATGTTATTCATCAAACTGAGAGTAAAAACAAGTTTTTTTTTTATAACAAACACATTTTCTTGTTACAACTTACATTTGGGTTATAATTTTACATTAGGAATAGCCAAAGTAGAGTAAATAGAAGGACTTTTAACCTGTTGCCTGTAAATCTGATCGATGGATCCACAAACGAAGCATCATCAAAGCTTGTTGAGATGTATCATTAGGGTATTCCTTCCTGATACTAATTACATCAGATTCAGGAATACCAAGTTGGTCAGCCAGCTGAACCCAGTCTTCACCTAAACCCTGAGCAATATCAGACAGTCGAAGGTCGGCACGGTGAATAAGCTCTGGGTATGCTAAGTAAGTAACAATTGAGTCTTGACTGATTTTTACCTTAAAATGCCATTACATAAAGTATACTATTCAAAAAACAATATCTCATAATGCATCTTGGAGAATAATAATTCCCACAATGTAGAAATGAAGTTTGAATGAAATTAAAGCAACAACCCGATTTTGGTCTTTGTATGATAATATCAAAAAATTTTAAATCTTTCTTTACTTTAGATCAGGTTGTAAAAAGCTGTCTGAATAAACAGTCTGATAAGTGATTGGATTGCCATAAAAATACAGAATGTACTATTTTTTGAAAACATTTTAAAATCTCAAATCAAAAACTGCCTTTTTAGTGACCATCAATGTTAAAGTCTTGTATCATTAAGTTTTTAATATACAAGTTATAAATAAGTCTTTAAGGAGATACACTAATTTGAAATAAAATCCAGAATCATCTTTCTTTGATGAACTAATTTATTTTTAATCTACTTAATTCATGAAATGTTTCATGTATTTACACTTACCTAGTCCTGTTTCTTCAACAAAGCCATATTTTTTTTCCATTGTTACAGTTTCTGTTGGTACTGGTTTCTTTTCAATCTTAAACAAATAAAATATAATAATGAGACTAAATGTATTTTTTGTAAAACAATGATAAAGAAAGATAATAACAGTATATTTTAGTAAAATAATAAAAGTCTCAGGTGCTTAGCAGTAATAAACAGCTGGTCTATTCAAATGAAGCCCTCAAGAAATAATAAAGTTGTTGTTTTCCTTATATACAGATATGCAATCAGTTTAATTTTAGTCTGTTCATTTTCAGTTTTAAGGAAAAAATAACTTTTGGTATTTCATATCACTCTCCACATAATAACTTTGAATTATTTAAAATATTGAATTTAACATAAATTATTAAAATTCCAGCATAAATAATCAATGCCCTAATGTGGTGAAAAACCCTTCCATCAGATCTCATTTCCCTCAATTTATTTCATGAAATAATACTTAATTTTCTTCCCAAATATATATTTCTTAATGATTTGAAGTGTACTAGTTTTTCAAGAACAGATATTTATATGAATTCTTAAACTAACATTAAATATAGCTTATTCCTTCAAATGTTTCCTCATTTTTGGCTTTAAAAATTAAACAAACAGGTGAAGCTCATCAGACAATTGAGTGGGGATCACTTTCACCCTTTTAACCCTTAGGCTGTCAGGGCCACTTTTAAACTTAAATTCCTTTCTGCATATGGTACTGTGTTACATTCAAAAGTCAATCAAATCCCTTTACTATCAATATATGAAAATGAAATCAACATTATAATGTATGTTATAACTTGAATTTTTATGTTATCTAAGTTTTA
Organism: Limulus polyphemus; assembly: GCF_000517525.1. Taxonomy (NCBI): domain Eukaryota; kingdom Metazoa; phylum Arthropoda; class Merostomata; order Xiphosura; family Limulidae; genus Limulus; species Limulus polyphemus. The sequence continues at coordinate 320,221 of NW_013666043.1, forward strand.
ATTCATTTTTTTCAAAGAACAACAACTTAAGCTACATTTTTCATGTCATGTGATCCGAGCACTATGAAAAATCTCCACTTTAGGAGTCACTGTGTGGAAACACACAAGCTTGCCATGTACACGAATGGAGGTCTAGATGGCCTATTAACACGTAAGATACAAAGTCTCACAACTGTATTCACTGGGAAAAGAGAAATAAATTTTGCAACCCTTGACAGGTGCCACACCCACCTTCTATACTTTGTCTTGAGATCTACAATGTACATGTAGTTAGTTGAAACAAGTGTACAAATCCGTTAGAAAGAATTTGGTTTACACTATGCTGCACCAATGGTCATTTTGAACTTGCCGCACAGTTTTCGGATTGCAGTAGATGTAACTGCTGTTAGTACTGTTGTCTGCTTGATTGACTATAGCACTTACGGTGTTTTTTTTTACCTAAATATGCTATTGTTATACTGACAGTTAAATTGTATTTAGGTTTTACTTTTACATTTTAGTTAATTATGTATTATTTGTGTTTTAAAAATCATACTTGATAGGTTCAATAATTTTTATAAGTTTAATTTGTTGGGGCCTGGATTGTGAAAGTGTATAAACAAGATGGCATCATTCATGTGTGAAAAGCATTAGTGAAGCTAGTCTCTGTACTGGAGTCACTGTATAATAATAATAAAGCCCCACGTGCACCAGTTGACGTATTGGCATAAATAATAAAAGACAAAGAATTGGAAAACAAAAATTAAAAATAAACTATAAAAGAAAAGATAAAGATGTGAAATTATGCATATTAAAAAAAATAGTTTCAAAAGACTTCTAGGAAGAGCGAAAAGGTATGTACATATTTCCATTTCTTAATTTTATACATTTCATTGCACTGTACCTTGATGATAATAGGTAGAGTTAGTGATACAGTAGAGAAAAAGGAAAAAATACAGTATAAACATTTACATTAAAAAACTTTTGATATTCATTTAGGAGGTTCTAGACATTATGCAAATAAAATGTGAAAACTGTAGGTTAATAAATAATATTTTTTACACTTTATATAAAAATCACCTTGTAGGTTAACTATTCAGAGTCTGAATGCATATAACCACATTAAATAACGAATTTTTTATTAGAAATATTAGAAAAAACAACTTATTTTTCTGAAACTTTTAGCTGTATCATCCATTAGTTTTATTTTTGATGAGAGCAATGTTACCTTCTAAAAAATTAGAAACCAACAACCAAATGGTTAAAACTGCTTGGTTTCTGGAGTCTTTACCAACCAAACATTATTGTTGTAACAAATATTTACAAACTTTAGTTCGCTACTTTCAAATAAAGCATCAGTTATGCAATGAAATTTCCCTGTATTGTATTATGCATTCTTTGTGAACTCATTCACCCATTCCTAAAACTATTATGAGTGGTAAAAGCCTTCATTAAATTTGACCAATTGAAAAGTAAAATTGAATCTTCTAAGAAAATACAATGCACAAAAAAAAGTTGCAAATACAAGATTGTGATCTGTTTTATCTATTTTCCTAGTTTGGAGGTTAAATTCTGATTTTTAGATACCAATTTATTGTTTACAGAATAATGGAGAGACACAGAAAATGATCATTTCAACACAGTATATACGTCTATGGGAAGTTAGTTTTTCATTACCTCAAACAAGCTATCAGTGTGTAGGTTTGCATATAAATATACATATACACAGCATGGTCACAAGTAAATAGACACCATCTTTTCATATTCACATGAATTGATATATTTATAATTTAATTAATATCTAGCAGATCTTCCTTTCGCTTCGTGGAGTTCGTTGGTCATTTGGGGCATCGTGAGAATCATCTCGTCAATTTTAGATTGTGGGATTTTTTCCCACTCTTGCTTCAAAACTTGGAGTAGATCGCTCTTCGAAGTTGATTTCTTTGGTTGTTTCTTGACTTGCCGGTCGAGTATAACCCAGAGGTTTTCGATGGGGTTCGTGTCAGGAGATTGGCTCGGCCAGGGCAACTTCTGGATACCATTTTCTTCCTGCCACTTTTGGGTGTTTCTAGCAGTGTGACACGGTGCTCCATCTTCATGGAACAACGTTGTGTTCTTGTCCACGAAACCCGAGGAATAAAGTGGCAAGAGTCCTTCCTCCAATATTTCGACGTATTTCGCAAAATTTATGTTGCCAACGTACTCCACTAAGCTCGATCTCCCACAAACCCAAACAGCTCCCCAAATCATCACGCTGAAACCACCATGCTTCACAGTTAGCTGCAATCTGTTGAGCCAAAACTCTTGGTGAGACATTCTCCAGACTCATATCCTTCCACTGTCCGAAACTTGAGCAAATCTTGATTTGTCTGAGAACAATACGGTCTTCAAAAAGTTCAGAGGCT
>NW_013666043.1:323265-359647 GCF_000517525.1 Limulus polyphemus
ACTCTTGCTTCAAAACTTGGAGTAGATCGCTCTTCGAAGTTGGTTTTTTTTTTGGTTGTTTACTGACTTGCCGGTCGAGTATGGCCCATAGATTTACAATGGGGTTCAAGTCAGGAGATTGGCTCGGCCCGAGCAACTTCTGGATACCATTTTCTTCCTGCCACTTTTGGGTGTTTCTAGCAGTGTGACACGGTGCTCCATCTTCCTGGAACAACGTTGTGTTCTTGTCCACGAAACCTGAGGAATAAAGTGGCAAGAGTCCTTCCTCCAATATTTCGACGTATTTCGCAAAATTTATGTTGCCAACGCACTCCATTAAGCTTGATCTCCCACCAACCCAAACAGCTCCCCAAACCATCACGCTGAAACCACCATGTTTCACAGTTGGCTGCAATCTGTTGAGCCAAAACTCTTGGTGAGGCATTCTCCAGACCCATTTCCTTCCACTGTCCGAAAATTGAGCGAATCTTGATTTGTCTGAGAACAATACGGTCTTCCAAAAGTTCAGAGGCTTGGTCATCATATCACTTGCCCACTTCTTTCGTGTGACTATGTTGGCAGGTCTTAATAAGGGCTTCCATCTAGCTGCTCTGCAACGATAACCCAATCTGTGGAGAATCCGTTGAACAGATTTTGGACTCATCCCACCAACTTTGGCCACTTCTGCAGTCGTTAATCTGGGATCCATTTCAATGCTCCTCTAGACAGCCCTTTTTGACCTCTCCGATGGACCAGGATGACCTGGACGCTGCTCAGTTGTTTCCTTGCTGTTTCCTGAACTGCACGATGATTGTGTTGACTGTCGAAAGCGGGATTCCCAAATTCTGCAAAATTTGCTGCTGATTTATTCCACCATCTGCTTGACAAAACTATCCTTCCTCTAACAAAATCTGACAATTCGAGAGAACCTTGAGTTCTAGGCATGTTGTAGCACAAGATAATTAGTGTGCAGACATTTTCATTTATATAGTGCTCTGTGAACACAAATTAGCATAAATCAGATAAATGACGAAAAATTAGGTGTCTATTTACTTGTGACCACTTGATAAATTAAGAGCTTCAAAAACTCTACATACGTTTTTTGCTATATCTCTTATCTGAAAAAGACCTTTGTTAAATAAAACTAATGATAGCGTCTTTAGCTAATATTTTTCTTATATGTGTAATTTGAAGTCTTTATCTTTCATTATTAGTTTTTTTTTCCTTTCAAATTCTTCATGTATTATCAGATTCTTACAGACATACGTTACCAAAACAAGACTGTTCAAATACGATTTTTAAAACAAACATAATACATAATTAACTAAAATATAAAAGTAAGACGTAAATACAGTTTAACTGTCTCTCTAACTATAGCATACTTAGGTAAGAAACCACCGTATATGCTATAGGCGATCAAGCAGACAACAATACAAATGGTAGTTACATATACACCATAAGAAAAACTGTGCACCAATTTCAAATTAACTGTTGATAGAGTATGGTGTAAGCCTAGCTCTTTCTTCCAACTATATACATTTATGTTAACTAACTACATGTATGTTGTAGATCTCAAGGCAAAGTATAGAAGGTGGGGGTGGCAATCATTAAGGGATGGAAAATTGATATCTGTTTCCCAGACAACCCAGCATGCAGATGTTAGATCTCATATGTTATTTAGGTCAAACATACATACTTAGTGTGTAGAAGCTCCGGTAGATTTCCAGCTTATGTGGTAAGAGAGAAATGGTGCTAAATTGAGTGTGTGGTTCACATGACATGAAAACTGGAGTTTAAGTATTTTTTTAAAGTTTTCCTTTGAAACAAAGTAATTAAAACTTAGATAACATAAAAATTCAAATTGTAACATACATTATAATGTTGATTTCATTTTCATATATTTATAGTAAAGTGGTTTAATTAAATTTTGAATGTAATGCAGTGCTATATGCAGAAAGGAATTTAAAAATGGTGCCAAAAGCTATAGGGTTAAAAGGTGGAGAAGTTCTAGTATTTAGTGTATGAATTCAGATACAAGATACAAGGCAAGATTGTGCAAAGGAAAAATATGATTAATCAAAAGCTACAGGAAAAAAAAATGTTAGAACCTTGGCTTTCAAGCTTACTTACAGTTCTTGAGGATTGACTGTAAACTCTGAACACCATCCAAATTTTGTATTAACAAGTGTGTCTAACCTTTTCTAATCCATGTAAAACACATACAAAACCTTTGTTTCATGTTAGACAATTAAATTACAAGTACAATTTATAAACAAAAATTTACGATTTTGTATAACGAAAAATTGGCAGATCCCCTACCTTACAAACGTCAGGCAATGAAATATTTAAGTTACAGATGGGGGTCTGTAAAGGCTCTTCACGGCCTGTTCTAGGCTCTTTCATAAAAGCTATTCTACCCATAGGATCTTGGTGGGGATCTTTAACATGGACTATGAATGGTAATCTGTTTTCTCTGAAGGCCTGGAAGTTAAGAGCCAGCTGTTCTCCAGCCTTAGTAACTGGCACAAAGTTTCCAGCAAATTCCAGATATTGAGATTTCCCCTCCATAACCTGTTCAGAAAGAACATATATTAGGCATGTTCACTAATGTGAGACTTGATCAAGAATTCATACTGAATAAGAATCTTCAGGCACGGTAAGACTAAACAATTATAAATTTACATGTCTATGTATGGACAAACAAATGTATATGCTTACTTCAACTTCTCGACTCTTAGCTATTTCAGTAAAGTTTTCTTGACTCTCTAGTGTCTTCTCTTCTTGTCATCTGTCATGCAAAATACTCGAAGTTCAGCCTCCATTGGTTCATAACGCTTGGCAAACACCACAAACCTGGCCATGAAGGGAACATAGATTGCTTCTCTATACAACTCAGCTGCATACTTTCCAACTTCACTAACTTGTCTGCAGTCCATCAACCAAAACCTTTACGAAAATATCAGAAAATTTTATCATTTTACCTCCGTCTGGTGCCATTATACAATTAAGTTTATGATTACAAATAAAATATTCTCTTAATTAACAATATAAGTTATGATGAGTTAAACTAGTTTTGTAGTAATGATTTAAGATTACAAAGCAAAAGTATTTGCACTTTATTTTTCAATACTAAAAAAACATATACACATGACTCTGCACAATCACACTACGAGTAGTTTCTTCATTCATTATTTAATGTAAACAGAAAAAAAAAGCTGATTTTTAAATTATAGTTAAAAGACTAATAAAGCTTTTCCATGAAAAACTAAATATTAAAAAGCAAATAAACTTTATTCATAAGCTTTATAATGTCTATAATACTAACACATATTTATTTTTTCATTTATAATTCTGAATGGCTTTGATTCCTGCACCAGCTGCTTAACTGAAGCTTAACTTTTGATGGATTTGGATAATAGAAACCATTATAATATACAAATAAACTTCCTTCTAAATAGATGATTGTATTATTCTGTTTGTTTAATCTAGGTTTATCAATTAATATACTTTCCTTTATTCTTCATTTCTGTTCATTATTAGCTCTGGTCAAGAATTTGAAATTTTCTGTTTATAGGTTCATTACAACTGTATGGTGCATGCCTCTTAAGATTTGAATGTGAAGTAGATCTCCAAGTTACATGTGTTTTTAAGGCTCTAGTAGAAAACTTATAACTTAAATTACATTTAGGACACCTACATTCTACTTGCAGTTAATTCTATTAGATTTTTTTTCTTAACTGATTTCCAATCCCCAGCACCTGCTTTCCAGTATATGGGAAAACAAAAGAAATGTTTTGTTTTATTACTTCCTACGAAAGATGCAAGAAGGACCCTTTTATTTAAATAATCACAAATAACTTGATTTGTAATCATTGTTGGAAAAGCATTTTTTATTGGGAATTCCTTAATATTTTCTATTTCTTTATGAAAAAATTTAAATTCACTGGATAACTCATATGCTCAATGAACAAGTATTCTAAGAGGTTTTTTTTAAAAAAGTTACAAAACTTTCAAATTTTAAATATAATCCTGTAAATGTTTTTTTTGTGGAAAGTTTCACATGAAAATTTTCCATCATTGTTGTTATGAAGTAGTAAATCTAAAAAAGGCAGTTTGTGATTATGTTGGTATTCAATAGTGAACCTAATGTTTGGATGTTTGCTGATGAGGTAGCATAAAAAAAACTCAACTTCTTTAAAGATGGTAAAAGTATTATCCATATATTTTATACAATATATTGGCAAGAATTGTACCAGAGTCCTCAAGCCACTATTTGTTTCATGAAACACAATTGCAATTGATGGCACTAATCTTGACCCCATAGCAACCTCATCCAAATGATCATAAATTTCACTCTCAAAAACAGAAAATGAGATCCCTTAGTTGCATAACTCATGAGTTCTTGAAAACACATTTCAGAAAGCTCATATCATCATTATCTTTACGGTACACTAGTTCTATGCAGGGATTTTAAATTTCCTTCAATGGCATATTGGTATTTAAACACTCTACATTAAAACTAGCACAGTACACCTCATTTTCAAAGTTACATTTCTTATTTCTTGTGACATTTTAGAGCTGTTTTTTATGGTATGTTCATTTCTAATAAAAAGGTTTAGCAAATTAACTAACAACCCATATACCTGACACTACTGGTCTCATAGGACATCCACCTTTATTAATCTTAAAACCACCATACATAATCCCTGCATGGGAACCAACTGGTCTTAAAGAATGATATTCATTGTTTTTTAAAAAAATTGTCCTTTGCAATATATTTTCTCTGGTTTTGGACCTTTATCCAATTTCACAAATTTATTATGATTTAAAATTTCATTAACTTCATTTGTGTAATCTATTTTATTTAATAAAACCACACTATTCTTCTTATCGGGTCTCACAATCACTATTAACTTTGAAATTTTTTAAAGCTAAAAATTCCTGCATATTTAAATTGGTAAATTTTCTTACAGTGTTATACTCATTAAAGTATATTAGACCTATGCCATTAAACTGATTTCTTATACTTTCAAATGATTCATTACTTTCTCTGCATTTAATTGTTTGGAGAACAGCTGCAACAATTGCTCAAAATTGAATAAATAATCCTAATATTTAAGGTTTTTTTTTGGTAGGATAACAAAGTATAGACTATTGGTCCAAACCCATTTTTCTATATCATGTAAATTCTAATTGGAAAGTTATAAGTTACCTTACTTGAATGATTTATAATGGTTTCTTTGTTATATTTTCTTAACTTGCTTATTTTCTCTAAATGATTATTCTTACCTTTTATGAAGTTTTATTATTTTATATGATTATAATCTATTTGGCTAATTTACTTTTCCAACAATGTTAAATTTTTGAAATTGTCTTTTAATTACTTTACGAGTTTTAATTTCTTATTAAATTGTGTATACTCTCTAGAACCATAAAATTGTGGAGTATACAATTTAAATAAAAAAATTGGGTATCATATTATCCCTTTTACATTGCTTCATTTTTACAGAATAGTGCAATTCATCTATTATTAAAATGTGTTAGCATTCTGCATTTATAAAACATCTCTCTCCGTGTACAACACCTTGGACTTTCAAACTGCTTTAATGTTGATTTATCACTAAAACCTCAGCCAATGGATAATAATTTTCAGGTTTTTTTTACATGATCCCATCAAAAAATAATAATTTTCTGTATAAACTACAGAGTATTTTATTTTATTTAGCACAACATAAACATCCATTTCCATAAAAATTGTATAATTTATCTTACATTTCTAAAAGTACTAAAAACACATTAAAAATATTATTCCTTAAAATATCTGTAAAATTAGATTGCAAATATTAGTAATAAAAAAATAATAATAAAATATAAATTTATTTTCAGATATTTTGGAATATATTTAGATACTTCAAAATAGGAAAATTAGAAATATTTTTGGAATCATATAAAATTTTTTCTACTGACTTGTTTACTTTAATGTCCCTATACTATTTGAATACACGTAGTATCATACCTTGCTGATACTGTAGTTGTGAATGAAACACAGTCATTAACAAAGGTCAGAGGTGTTGATCCAGTCACATCCTCCCACTGTGCTTTAGTAGTTCCTCCTTAAAAACATATACATAGAAAGGTGTTGATGTTTTGGTATGCTAAAACACTTATGAGAAAATTATTGTACATAACTATTTTTTGACATTACTCTGCTTTTGATAAATTAACGAAACAAAACATTTAATGATCCAATAAATATGAAAAAAATATATAAAATCATTGAAAATTTTTCAACTGTTAAAAAAACTAAGTAGAAAAAAGGTAGTACAATTTCATATTTCATTAAATCTAATTAAAAGATCACTTATAAATTATTAGCTTAAATAATCAAAGCATTAACATTAACTGACTCCAATTAAACATTAATAAAGTACTGCATCTTTACAACAGTTATACTAAAGGTTAATAATACCTCGTATAAACAATTATCAATAACTTCTGATCAAAGCAAGATAAATACACAGATCACAACTAAAAATGATATTCAGGTCCCACTCTTCCCTTGTCAATTATACTCAGTCTGATAGTCATGACTATACACTATTGTCAAACACTGCAACTTCCACAAACTGAGAGATCAATCTTAGAACAAATGTTTCAACAAACTTACCTCCACCGTTTATGGAAATTGCTTCTAAGACAACACTTAAAACCAGACTAAAAATGGTACTTGGTGAAATTACATAATTACAAAATTGAGGAAAAAAACAAGACAACTGTACATTTCTCAAATTCATCATTTAAGCATGACCATGGTTTCACCTGATGATGCCTTTATTGGTGAAAACATGGTCGTGAATAAATGATGTATTTGAGAAACGTACAATTGTCTTGTTTTTCCTGTTTTGTAAAAAAGTATATTGCAGTTGTATTAGAGTTGAATGGAACTGTTGTAATTTAGGTTTCTTTAGTCACCTTTCTCACAAAAAAACAGCTACTGATTTTAACATGTAACTGGAAACTTATGAGCTGTTGTCAACTTGTTTTTTATTTTCTTGTTACTGGTACCATGAAATTAGCCCATCTTTATCAGAATGGTCTTTTGGGTCATAGGGTTCTATCTTTTAACCATAGCCTTAACTTTTTAGAGATGTTATTGGTCTTGCTTGGCTTGGGAGTGGTTTTGGTACATGTTACTGATCTAAACATTTAGCTGCATGAATTTTTTTTGTTTCCATGGGGAGCAGTGAGAGCTGTCTTCTTCTAAACACTGTCCTTTGGCTTAATTGTTTAACAATGTTGTTAAATGAATATGCATTCTCAGAAATGACTATAGTATAAACCTCCAACCATAAGTCCATCCATGCTGTCAGATAATTAGGAATTTGCTGTGAACCAAATATGTAGGTGCTGAAAAATTTTGTTTGTAGTTTCATGACTCACATGATCTTTTTATTATAAAGAGCAATAAGCAAATATGAGTAAGTTGAACTCTAGTTTTTCATAAATACGATGCATTGAATGAAACAAAAAATTACTATCACAAAAATATTTTGTATGTTATATATAAATAATGTACATATTGTGAGAAACTTATAGAACTGCATGTACTTTTGAGTATTTATAAAATATTTTCACACTGTATAGTGTGGTTTTGCTCTCATAAATACCTAATACTTTGACTCAATATTACTGAGGAGCTATTTGATGAATGTTTATACTTATAAGCAAAATCATCTGGCAACAACCAACTTATTCAGAAGCAGAACAATTATAAAGATCCTTGTCCAGATGGATAATATTTTTTTGTTTTTCTGTTTCTAATACATCTATAGCACAATTTATATTGTCTAATTTACTCTTTTAGCTGCAATAAAAACTATATGCTCTCATTAATATTAACTAAAGTACTAGACATTCTGTCTCCTGATGTAGCTTTCATTGTAATACATGTAGCTACACAATGATATTTTATCTATGATCCATAGAAAAAGCTATTTCTTCATACAGTGGGATTAGCTTCTAATACACTCTATAATATATGTATTCTAGTTTTAAAGAAACTAAATTTTGCTTCATGCCTTCTTTTTAATCCATTATAAGTTTATACATGTAGACGGTTTACTCTAGCAACATTCATGTACCATCTGCAAGCTCTACATAAATACAAGCTATGACCACACGTACATATCAAGCATTTTATATCCATTTACTATATATCATCTTCAGTAGGACAGAACATCAATACTAAAATAAGTAACCTCTAAATGTATGCTTACATAAATATCATCAGAATGAAATCATGTTGAGTCTTGGCTATAACAACAGTACTCTCCCATATTTGTGTTTCTAATTTTGTTGTTACATGTAGTACTAACATAAGGAAGGTGTTATATCACCACCATTTTTAATATTCAAATGTATAAATATAACAGAGTATGAAATAAGATGAAGCAAGTATCGAAGATGAATAATACAATAATGGTTCATGAAATGTTAAATACATTTAATATAATGTTAGATTACTTAATAAGACAGTGACAGAGTAAATTAAAATGGTGTAACTTTAATGGTATTGACTGCTTATTAACGAGAATGAAGTTAAAATCTTATTTACAGTGTAACCAAGATGACATGTATTCTCAAATTGATGATGATGTCCACTGTAAAGTAGGTGTATTTTTACTGAAGACAGAAATTTCTCTATAAACTGCTAACCATGAGAACGATTAATATCTTACTGTAAGTACTTTATGTAACTCTGATGTTTGATTTAGTGAATTTGTTATAGTTGCTTGCTCACCTAACAGATGTGCCATCTCTTCTGATAACTGTTTCTATCTTTCTGCTTCCTTATTTAATTATTTTTAAATCATGTGATATAGAAATGCCAAACTAAAACTTTAAAATACTTCTTCCAAAAGTATATTTTATACAATTATTCACTTTGTCTCAATAATGATAATTATATGTCATCTAATTCTTATTATTAATTGGTAGCTATTTTATTATTATTATTCAATCTAATTATTATCATTTTTAATATTTTTATATATTTTATCTTTACTTATTGTATTTAACTAATATGTAGTTAGTAATTAGAAATTTTACTTTTTATTCTCTATTGCTCTGAGGTTGTCTTTAGGAAAGTCCTGTTCAGGAATTTATTTTATTTTTGGCAGCAACTGAGATCTGAACCTGAGTTCAAAACTTTATCCACTTGACTGGGGTTTCTAATGGAATTTCAAATGACTAACTATTTAAATTTTTTTAATAGAGGGTATCCAGGTTTTGCTGACTTTTATTTTAGACTAACATAATGTGTGTGAAAGACTTCTTTTATCTTTTTTATTGTGATTTATAACCAACAAGCTGAGATACCCATCCTTTGTCTGTGTTATGAACTTGAAAAAATGTGGGGGGTAGATGCTATGATAAATAACACAAAAATCCTAACTTTCACACAATTTATTTATATCATAACATATTATTACAGTATTCATTATTACCTCACCAAAATTTTTGTGTAAACTTTAAGAACTAAATATGTATATATATATCTAAAATATAACATACACTGTGCAATGGTTAAAGTGACTGTGTAGGAAGAGGTAGTAGTTAAAGTAGTCTTGGTATGGGTGCTACCTGTTACCTGTTTTCAACATCCAGCTCTTAATGTCCTTCCAGTGTTTCACGTTATTAATGAATTGACGGTTATTGGCTGCAGAAGTGTCTTATGGGCCAAAGTTGAAAGGTCACAGGTCATAGTAGGAAGTGGGTATAAATCAAGAAACGGCTCTTCATATCAGCCTTACAATGGCTAATGGAGGAGATACTTCATCTAAATTTATGTAGTATTGCAATAGTGGTGGCCATTTTTTTCATTGTATTCCTCCACAGAGAATGCTACCGCACTCTCTGAGGTATATAAGACATTTCTGTCCTCTTCTCCCCCACCAACTATATGTATGTTATTTTATAGAAAATTTAATAAAGTGTTTTTATTTTTGGTGTAAGGACGTGGCACCATCTACGAACATAGTTAATGTTAACTTGCGTCAAAGATGATAAATGCTCACATACCAATAGAAAAGAAAAGCACTATTTACAACATCATGTATGATTATGGATTCGAATACATTGGAGAAACAAAAAGACCAACAGAAGTTACAATTCCTGAACATAATAGACACACAAGACTTAGTAATACTGATCTATCTGCAATAGCCCACCATGCCACAGAAGAAGACTATACAATAAAGGGAATGATAGGAATATGATTTATATATATATATAAAGGACAAAACCTGTCTGTTTGGAACAAGGGGCATGTTAATGGAAGGTTCACAACCCCTCCACCCCTCTATTGCTGTTATCCAGACTTTGTGTTTTTTACATATTCTCTGCATGTTTTCAGAAAGACCTCTGACAGAGAGGAATATGGCTGTATATCCATAATTACATCCTGTTGTTTGTTTGGTGTGTTTTATATTCTTTAGTAAGTATTCCAGTTATTCTTTCACTACACATGAAATCCTTCAAGTCCTAGAAACAAGCACCCATTCAAAGATTCATGCCATCCACCGTATAACTTCCAGGAAAACAGGACTGCCTTTTCACTTCATAAAAGTTGTAGCACCATCCAAACACACTGCAGACTTTATCCTAACACAAGACTGTTTCCTCAACTTCTACCATTTGAAGGTGGAAAAATCATATCTAAAGCCATGCTCAGCCCCAACCTTATGTAGCATACCTCCCACATAACCTCCACACCTATCCCAAACAACACCTGCTGTCAACCAAGACACCCAAATCCACCATTTGAATCAAACAACAGTAATGAACCAACAGACAGCATCTATCAACAATATAAATCAACAAGACAAATCAATGGAAATAACCACAGCAAAAAGGAGAAAAGCAACCCTACACCTAGCAACCACCAGAAAACCTTGTACAACCAGTAAGCACCACAGAGAAATCACAACAAACCAGTATCCTAAATAAAATATAACCCTTCCCATCCTATAAGTCAGATCTGCCTGCCATTCCTTCATCATCAATCTCACCAAATGCCTTACAAATAGACACTTCCACAAACTCTTCCCCTTCATTGAATGATCAGACAGACTGACAAGCTACTCTTACAGTCCTACTTCTTCCATCGTCCCTCCACCAGTGAGGATGAAGTTTCCATCATGATCTGACCTATCCCCAACCAGAATTCCTTCATAATGAAAGTCTGCTAACTGAAAAATTCCATGCCACTTTATTAAATTTACAGTTCTGCCAATCACTCTTGCCTCCTCCAACATGTGTCTCTTTTATCATGTTAAACAGGCACTCGTAATGGATTGGCACCTTACCAGTGAAAGTGGGTTTTCTTGGGGTACTCCCATTTTCCCCCACATCAAATTCCATGGCATAGGATTTATAGATCCATGCTGCCTTGAAGGATCATATGTCCGAGATCGGCTATTTATTAGAGTTACATAAAACCAATCCAACCAAGTTCTCAACCATGACTATACCCATACCTTATCCTCGAGCAGGACGAAGGAAGATTGTTCAATCTTCGAGCACCCCTTTATAATCCATTATTTCTTTAGAAATAATTAATTTTTCATCAAAATAGCTGTCAATTAGTTTAGTTTTTTATTCATTATGCAGTGATGTGTTTCTCTTTCTATTTCCATGAAAATCTTCGTGCTGTCAGCAAAGAACAAGGGGAAAAGTTCCATCAAGATATCAGGGAAATGGAGAGGAGGTATCAGGGAAGATGGAACATCAGCATGATGGCTGATTACTGCTGGTCATTGAAACGAGATGTTCCAGATACAATACATAAAAGAAAGTCGACGGCACGTAGTTTTGAGACTAAAAGACGTAGATTTCACAAAAACAATCAGGATGAATGAGGATGCATATTCGTTTGACATCAGTGTTTTTGATCTAAATAAAGAGTTTTTTCTTCTTCCCAGTTTGTAAAAAATCCTTACGTGATAGAAAAAAATGAATATTATTTTTGAAATCTGCATAGCTGAATTATGGAAAATCCGTTATTGAAACCAAAACAACTTTTATGAAGTTTAAATTCATGGGCCTGTGTTATTAGTACCTAGTCACTGTTTGTCCTTTATATGTGTGTTATTCAAACATTTTTCTCATTTTGTTTTAGTTATTGAAGAAATCAAGTAATGAACCATAAAATTTTATCTTCAACTTCATTTTCTTCTATTTCTGGCTTCTGTATTGGAGACTTTTAAATGAATTCTATTCCTAAATTTTGATTACCACTTTTTATCTAAGTCAGTCTAATCATATTTAGCTAACCTTGTCAATTGGTTACTCCTCAGTCAGTGTTGGTTCTGTGTGACTAGAAAAGCTATGTCCTGGCAATTTAATCCTAATGTTGACCATGTAAGTCATTTAGTTAGCAACTTCTATCACTTCTGAGTAAGCATCTTTTTCATTATTTAATCTATTTAAGTTCCAAACTTTCAGAATTGGTGATTTTTCACAAAATTAATACAACAGTATGCTTTCTAAATCACTATTAAGCGTAGTGTTATTAGTATCAACTTCCAAAAACCAGTCAAGTTATTTCGTTGTGATTCTCTAAACTCGTTCACAAGCTGTATAAATTCCTTAATTGTTAACCCTGACATATATGGTGTGAATACTCTTTTTTTTTTAATATGTTCTTAAGTAATTATAATTCTACTAACTCTATCTATGAAGCAGTTTTCTTTATTTCCTCACTTCTTAATGATTTATTCAAGGCTGGTATCCTTATATTTAATTTTGGAATCCTAAACTTAGTTGTACTCCTAAAAATTTATGGCAACCTTATGTCTTGTCCATATACCAAACAATTTCTAATAAATTTTAAATAATCACTTCTTTTAAGTTTAACTGTTTTAGTTGGATAATCTAACTGATGTACATCTAACTTTGGGTAGTATTAATCATCCTAAATATTAAAAAATTAAACAGTGGAGGGTTATCTATAACATATCCTTTTGACATTTTAACTTGTCTTCTATTCCTGTAAATATTACATAATTACATGTTGGTACTGAGTATATTGGATTATAAATTTTGTTAGGTACTTCAGTACAGTTTAATAAATCATGGACTCACTCTTATCACCAGTATTCAATAACCTGTACATGGAATATTTTGAATGTCCTCAAAATAGCCACTCTATTTTCCAAGATCTGACACAGATATGTTGACAATACATTTGTAATATGGTCACACATTACGGACAAGGTTCAAGAATTCATGGACGATCTAAACAGACAACATCCCACAATTAAATTCACTCACAGTAGAAATAGAAAATAGATAGTAACCCTCATTTAACCCATATATCACAAAAGTTTACAGGGACCTGCAGATATGGGTAAGTACTTCAACTATAAACCAAATTAACAGGATTTGTAATGCAGAAGAAACTAAGAAGATTTATTTATTTTTTATGGGTCATGAAAAGTCAGTCAAGAATGATATTTGTCCTTTTTTCTTCTACCTTTGTTGCATAACACCCAGTCTTTATTCACTCACAATTACACAGACCTGCGATGGTTTTATTGTCTTGAAATTTTTACATGTTCTACTGTAATTCCTGTAAGCTCAATCTGAAAATTATATACATTTTTCTCCATCACGTACAGATTTTTCACAAAATATCATATGTACTTTTACATAAGTGAATCATTTTCATTGAAATTGGGTCACATTTTGTTATACTTAAAATGTTGACAACCACTGGCTATAGATTTCTCTAGACCAATCGAGACATGAAAGTCTTATCAATCATTCTAGAACCCACAAGAAACACACTGCTGGTATATAAATGCTTAATAGGCCACATGACATGTCATTTTTGGATAGTGTTTGTTTGTGAGTGCACATAATGTTTTTCTTTTCAATATTACTTATTCATTGCATGAGCCCAGAAACCACAGAAATGACTACTTTGCTCATGTAATGTGCAAGGCTACAACACTCAAAATAAAAATGAAATTTCTTATCCGAACCTTCAATCTGCTTGCTATGAGACCTGTTGCTCATGGACCTGATGTATGTGGACCTACTTCACTGGAGACTCTTGATACAGTTTCATCTTATTCTGAATTTGATGTCAATAGAAATGATGATAGGGATTATTTTCAACCTGAAACGTCTGGTGAACCACAACTTTTCACACATGGTGAACTTAATGATTTGCTGAGAGATTTGGGCCTTCCAAAGAATTCTTCAGAGATTTTGGGGTCCAGACTTCGGGCTAAGAACTTAATTTCTCCAGGGACATCATTTTACTGATATAGAAATCATGAGAAAGAGTTTATACCATAATATTGCAAGAAGGTTTATTGGTTTGTTGCAACAATATTACTGAATTAAGACCAATGATAGTAGCTGCAGTCTATGAACCAAGTGAATGCCAATTGTTCATTGATTCCTCCAAAAGAAGTCTAAAATTTGTTCTCCTTCACAATGGTAACATATATGCATCTGTTCCAAAGAACATGGTTGGCTGCTTTGTGGAGACTTAAAAGTCCTTTGTATGTTGTTGGGTCAACAGTCGGATTATACAAAGTTTCCAAGCTTTTTTGTGTGAATGGTACAGCAGAGTACAAAATCAGCACTGGATAAATATTGAACAGCCACACAGAGTCAGCCTGATACCAGGATCGAAAAACAATGGATGTGAAAGATTGGTTGACACAAAGAAAGTCCTCTTACCTCCACTTCACATAAAATTGGGCTTGATGAAACAGTTTGTAAAGGCCTTAGACAAAGATGGTGACTGTTTTCCAGTATCTATGTGGGCAATTCCCAGCTTTTTCAGAAGTGAAACTTAAAGAAGAGATTTTTGTTGGACCTCAGATTAGGTAATTTACTTCAGATTAACAGTTTGAATGGACAATGAGGAAAGTTGAAAAAGAAGTGTGGATTGCCTTTAAAGGTGTTATTGACAAATTTTTAGGAAACATCAAGGACCCAAATTATGAAAATATTGTCAATAACATGCTCAATAAATTCACAGAGTTGGGTTGTAATATGAGCTTGAAAGTTCATTTCATAAGCTCACATATTGACAAATATATTATCTTACGATGAACAAAGAACTGAAGCTGTATTACTTGAAATTCAATATACTGTACATCAGAGAATATGATATACAAATGTTCATAGACTGGGTCATGAAAAGCAAATTTAAAAACCTGAGACAGATGTTTACTTAGTAACAGCCAATCAACATTTTAAAAATATGCACAACAGCTTAGAAAAGGATAGTTTAGTGATGAAACTGAAAAAGTATGTGATTACAGAATTTACAAAATCCTGAACACACAAGATACTGCTGCCAACTCTGATAAGAAGAAGGCTACAACTGTAATATATTAAAACAAATGTACATACTGAGAAGCCAGCATACAATGTAAATAGCTGTTAGTGTTATAAGAAACAAAGAGCACATTTTAGAACA
This sequence comes from Limulus polyphemus, assembly GCF_000517525.1. Lineage (NCBI taxonomy): Eukaryota > Metazoa > Arthropoda > Merostomata > Xiphosura > Limulidae > Limulus > Limulus polyphemus. The sequence continues at coordinate 338,747 of NW_013666043.1, forward strand.
TTGTCAGAGAGTTAAAATTAAAATTAGCTTCAAAAACCCAAATGTGAACTAGAGAGATACTTTGTAGATAGTAAATGGTCGACTTTATTCTCAAAGATAGAGCCTCATGATGTTTGCAGATGAAAGCTCAGCTGATTATTACAAAGAACTGCATTAACTGACTTTTAAGTTAACACAGAAGAATTAGGTGTTATGGTCAGCAATATACACTGAATACAGGGACACAAAAGTAACTTGGAAAATTGACAGCATCCTGATGTCACACCATATAGTAAAAGACAGAATAATGAAGAAAGTATTGAGATGGATTTAGGATGAAATGGAGGCCAAAAATGACTAAGATACTAAATACTGATATGGTGATTAATCAAATGTGAAGCTGGGTAAGTTAATCAATTTTCTATCAGATGTAATTACACAGATTAATGTCTCATAAAACTTATCAATTAATTAAAAATATGATTAATTGATCAATGTCACAAAAACAATCAATTAATTTTGATTAGTTGTTTTGATTGTTACTGTTTTCAATTATTCCAACTATTGATTAATCAAAATTATGATTACACTGACTGTCATGAAAATAATCAACAATCCAAAGTTAGGGTTTTAAATTATTCCAACTATAAAAGCAATAAAAGTAATGCCATTATGTTTATTTGTTATTAAGAACAAAGCAACATAATAAACAGGGGTGGGGGAGAAGTCTTGTGATTTGAGGGTCTTGGTTTCATTTCCTATTACCACTAAACTTGATTGCCCCGCATTATTAGAAAGTTATTAAAGTTATCTGCCCTACCACTAGTCTTAAACTACTGACCAGAGAGAAGGCAACTGACTGGCAGCACCCATCACCAATGCTCTGGCTACTTAGGTGTTAATAAAAGTATAAATTTATTGTTTTTTCACATAGTGCTAGTTTTCTAATATATAATTGCATAACTGTATTCTTTAATGTTGTAAGCAGGCATGGATAAAGGGGAGAGGCTCCAGAGGACCAAAACCACACTCAATCCCTCCATGTATTTTATTTCTTAGAAATTAAGAACTGTAATAATATTGTATAAGTATCCACAGATCTAGGGGGGTTCCATCCCCTCCATGTTTTTCAGAAATTAATAAAACAAAATGTTCAAACATTACCATATTATAACAAATAGAAACATTAGATCTCAGTGTTTTTACTCGATTGGTTAAAAGCTTTTTTTCGGTTTTCTAAAGACAACATAGCTGGAGTCTAGAGCAATCCAGTTATGGCCTCAGCCAATAACTGATTATTTGTGAGTGACTACAACACTATGAATGTCCATTAAATGTTGTCATGTCTTGGCTTTTACTAGTGACTTTAATAATGTGCTTAGACTGAAGAGAGTTATTTCCATCAAAGTTAGTATTGTTAACGATACCCACAGCTCTTATACATAGACTTGTTACATAATCTATTTTTCATTGTATGAAAGATAGAATGCTCATGAGAAAGATGTCCAAAATAAGCAAAATTGCATATGCATTCTGTTTACAAACATTAAATTATGAATTTAGGTGTAGGCTTTATAATTTTTTTTTCTTAATATAATTACAGCTCTTTAATTTTGATTAAAGAATATGATTTGTTTGTTTGTTTATTGTTAAGCACAAAGCTACACAATGGGCCATCTGTGCTGTGCCCACCATGGGTATCTAAACCTTATTTTTAGTGTTATGAACCTACTGGCAGAGAGGCTACAAAATTGGAAATGTTTGTCTTTAACTGTTTTTATTCTAATATCAATCATATTATGAGAAATAAAGGTTAAGGTTTGAAATCATTGGATTATAACCTGACTGAGCTACTCGTAATGACTTGTAGGTTTTCTAATCAATTTTATTATTAAAGTTACTAGCTGTGTATAGTTATGAGTAAAGTAACATAATCATATCAGTAGTGCTAGATGAGGCTCAGCTGGACTTTTATATCTTCAAAATGAAACCAATGCTCATTGAAATGTTCATTATTGTTTAACAACTTAAAAAGAAAATCTAACACAAACTATGAGAAATGTTTGCGAACTTTTACATGATAGTGTATTGTTATAAACTGAATCATGTAAACATGTTCAGTTGTATAATCTGATCATTCCTATACATTGAAAGATATATATTTAAATATTAAAACTGCACATCTGTTTATTGCTCTTCAATGATCTGCTCAGTGAGATCCTAACTTAATAATTATTAAGTTTCAAGGTACTGAATGCAAAACATGAAACTAAACAGAATAAGTAGCAATATCAATCATGTGAAATTTCTGAATATATTTTCTAAGTTGACCAAAAAGTAGAAATGGTAAAGGTACAGTGACATAAAACATAAGCAAACTTAAAATTCTACTACCTGTTATGCTGCACAATAACCTCAGAGTTGGAGCATCTCCACTATACTGATTGATCATGCCCTTGGTAGCTGCCTGTGGCACTGGAATGGTTAGGGTGATGGGCTTGTGAAATTTTCTTCTTCGTGGTTCTACAGTGACAATAGGGCTCACACCCACAGAGTTTCCCAGCATTTTTGATACAAGCTCTGGAAGAATTGGCTGTGCCTGTGGGGTGACACAAATGTGGTGCCATTGTGAAGAAAATTTAAAACAAATTAAAATATCAAAGTAATGAGTAATTCATGCATAATAGGTAAAAAGAAAAAGACATAAAAGAAAAAAAACATAAAACTAATGTTTCAAAATTCAAATGCATCTATTAATTACAAGCACTGAAGGCAATCAACTGATTAATTAAGTGTCTTAATCCAACTCAAATACTTCCTTTAACTAATGCAAAAAGAAAATATATTTATAATAATAAACAAGCACAACAGAAACATAAGAAACCTTGAGAAATGGAAAAAAATTTTGAACTGAAAAATTTCATTTTCAATAAGTTCATGCAAAAACATTTAAAATGTTTTGTTAGTATTCATTATTGCATTGACATATAAAATTATTGATATATTAGAAATAAAAGTATGTATTACTCATTAAAACATGAGTGCAGTGTTTTGATATTTTTAAGTGTTTTATCAAAAATTATTCAAATATTAATCTGAACTATTTTGCCCAATGAAACTACTTAAACGTTTTCTGTTCAGTACGAGTTAATTAAGTTATAGATATGATGATATCTGTTTGAAAATTATTATTTTCATAATCAATTATTGTAGGATACAGTATTTGTTGTACTTATGGATATCCAACTTATGGTTATACTTTAAAAAGCTAATTTTATGATACATTTTACAACACAGTAGCAAAATGATTGTGCTCAAAATCAGGCAAATGCAGCAACAGTTTGAAATTATTATGTCTATTCCTTAATATATATGTATATATATATTAAAAAAAAACAACAAAAAAAAATGTTTTATTGACTTGGTTCTTTTTTTTTCTGGATTTCTTCAGTAATTTATGAATCAGCCTATTTAAATTGTTTGATATAACAGTCTATATACATATTTCATTGCAATATGTTCTCAGTATTCTCTAAAAAATTTTATAATTTCTTCATCTGTATTGTTTACTTTGTATTTCAACATTTGTCAGTTTCTCTTGTTCCCTTTTATTTTGATTATAAGATAAACGTTTAGTCGATTGTTTCTTTAAATTACACAGTTTCTTTCTTTATTCTATTTATTAATGCAAAATGTTATGAAAAGCTAGAAAAGTATAAGCCAGTTACTAACTATTGTGACAATTAAAATACAATTTTGTAATTTTAAGCAAATCAGTGCACACAAACTTGTTTTACCCAGCTCTTCTTAGTATAAAAGTAAAATGGGTTTGAGTGTTTTTGTTCTTTACAATTATTCGAAACTCCAATTTTGAGCAGATTTTGTTTCTATTTTGTATATAGCAAGGGATAAATTTTTATTGCTTTTGCTCCTTTATTGAACTATAATCTCCTTCATGTAACAAATAAGGTGTTTAATAAAATATTTTTGTAATGGTAAAAACATATATTTTTCTCTTTTTTTATTTACATATACATTTTAAAAACTGCAGAAAATGTTACATATGAAGAATTATACTCTGTTGTCTATATACTAAAAACTTCAAGAATAGGGTTACAATCTTCATAACAAAGTAACTTGAGATATTCCAATGTGGAACAAAGCATACATAAGACGTATAAATGATGTTCTGTGGAAGTCCCATTTAAAACTATTAGAGTTTAAGTATTCTCAAGACTAAAATAAATAAAAACAGAAAAAATATAGTGATACATAAACAATAAACTGATTGTTACTGATGAAATGTGATAACAAAGTAGTTTAAACTACTCAATTCACTGGAAACCATTCTTGAAGTACATGTGAGGGAAAGTAGCAAAATGTATTAAGCACGTATAAGTTTACATTGCTGTAAGTTGTAATAGTGAATTAAATGATGTTTATATTTTTTCCATTAAAAACCATAATTCTTTAGAATTACAGTAATGCGCACTTAACTATGTTTTTTACAGCATTTGTATTGAATGATGTATGTCTCAACATCTAGGCATTAGGTATCTGAATTTTAATTTTTCAGATAAAATAGGTGAAATTTAACATGCAATTTAAAAAGCTCCTAGCTACACTCTCAAGCAAGTTTCCATTTTCAATATATTCTAGCAAAATCAAGAAGGGCTATTAATTTTAGCACATACAAAAAGGGTAAAATGCCTATGTTTCATAGCTGCACATAAGAACACATGTTTGTATGAACCTTAACTTCTAAGTCTGGATAATTTCAATAAACATGCCTAGAGTGCAGCCAGAACCTTTGTGTGCCATATTGATAAAAAATGCCAAAATATCTTAGTTTTTCTATGCTAAACTAAGTTATGTGTAAGATTGGAATAATAGCAAGAAACTGCCTGCTTTAAAAAACTGTCATTAGCAATATGTATTAATATCAAGTTCACCTATGTTTCAAAATGATGTTTTATCAACATCCCATAAAAAAAAAAAATCCTAAAAGCATGTTCTACACTGGTTGATGAAGAAGAGATGAGAAGTGATAGAACAGAAGATGGAAGAAATGAGCTGTTAGAAATGAAGAGGCTGAGACAGAGTTAGTTTATGGCTAAGTTTTCTTTTATTATTATTCTTAGCAACTACAAGCATCCAGACTTAGAAGTTTCAGGTACTATCATAAGATTACATTATATATCATGAGGTTAGATTATCTGAGAGTTCTGGAAATATAATTTAAATTAAATATTAAATAAAATAAATCAAAGTTTCACACTTTCATTTGTTTCATCTAAAAACTTTCAATGGTTAGCATTCAAATCTACTTAATTTAATTTTGATATCCTTTGGTTTTAACTTCTTGACTTCAATAAATACATGTTAGAATGAATATTAAGACAAACAATTCTAAATGTAATTGTATTCTTAACCAAAACAAAAAAAAGGGAAGTTTGAACAAAAGAAATAGTCTTAGTACACTACAATAATAAATAGATTTACAATACATAATAACCTAACAATATAAAGCAGTACTAACATTTCAAAGCCATTAACAGTAAATTTGAACATAGAATATAATGGTTATTAAAAAGAAAACAGTGTTGGCCTATGAAAAAACTAAAGAAACATTCAAATGAGTTGTCTAAATCATCACAGAAATCTTGATCACATCTCTCAAAACGAGGAGAGATAACCACTTGTAAGATTCTGGAGAAATCTTTCATTTAAACTCATTATTACAGTAGAACTTCATTTACAAAAGATGGGATAAAACTTATGATTCTATTAAGTGAAAAGTATAAGAAATGATGTATGAGTAATATCACTATGGTTAAAGAAGTTGCATACATGCTATAGTGTATATATAAATGTTGAATAAATAAGTATATCTTAACACAAAAAATCATCACTGAAACTCTGTTCAGCTCTTCTCATATCAATATCATTGGGATTAAGATTCAGAATGTAAATCCCTGGTTAAGTATGAAACACATCGATAAAATATCTCACATCAAACACATTTTTTCTTGAAGTCAGATCACAGAAGGATAGAATTACAATTTTAAAATCAAGTGGTTGAAGTATCAGTTATAATAAAAGATTATTAGTGTTATATCATAATTTAAATCCTTATTAAATTTTAAGTAATAAAATCCACAATTAAATTCTTAAAATTATGAGAAGTATGAGTGCCATTACACTAAATGTACAAATGCAAATACATAATCCATAAATATCTATAAATATGGCACAAATTAATACAGGTTGCATGAAGCAGACACCTGTAAAGTTATTTAAGTTTACGCTATGTGTAAATGCAACACACCTAGAAAAGATAACACACCACAAACACTCAAAAATAAACTTGAGAGGCATGTCCAAAGTAAATTAATATCACCTTCAGAAAGCACACAGAGAAAGTGTAGTACAATCAAAAGTTTTTTTGTCTTACTTAAAGAACTTTCCTAGCAACTGTATCTTGCTCTGATACCATTATGATCAGAGTTTGACCATCAAAAATCAGAATTCTCAGCCCACAGTAAACTTTACCATAGACTTACAATGACTATGTACTATACATGTATAAGCAACTACGTCATAAATTATTACAAAAAATATGATGGCTGTTGTAGTATAGCAAATTTTACTATGGTCCCAACATAGATACACAATACTGCTTTCAAAACAGTCTGAGGCACATAGCCAGTAATTTACAATTTCTGTGATACAAGTATATTAAATTGAAAACTTGATTTTTGGATAAAACTGATTAAAAGAACTGTAGAACTAAAACTGGTTAATATGAATGTAATTTTTCTCTTATCACTAAAAGTATGGATTTTACAGAGAAACATCATTCATGCAATTAGTTGATATCAAATAATATACAAAAAATGACTGAAATGAAATGCTGTACACTTATAACATTATATATTGTAAATAAACGTTTACACTGCTAGTAAAAATTAACTTTATTTTTATGAAGTTTTTTACAAGAAATAACTCCTAAAGCAACATATGTATAATTAAGTTATAATTAGATAAGAATGTTACTTTTAATTCAAGTTGCATGAACAAAATAATTACAATAATAATTTTAAGTCATTTCTTATCAAATATATATATACATATAATATATATTACATATCCAAAAACAATATATATAATTGTTTTGTAACATCTAATAATATAAGCGGAGTACTGTCTGGTAGTCACTTCAATTAGTGAATGTTGTGTAATGTTACATCCCAAAAATGAGACAAATAATATACTCTAAAATTCTAACTAACATGTATACTTATGATTACACTAACAACATGAATATAACAAACACAGTAATAATAATAATAGCAAATATAATCCAAAAAAAACTAAATACAATGACAAATTAGCATAATGGATCATAATTCAAATGTAACAAAAATGTATTACAACAGAACAAAACTTTCACAAAATAGTAATCAAAGTTTTTAAAGAATTTCCCAGCCACTCTTCTTTTACATCTGAAACTTCAAAGTGATTTTCAGACTAATGAAAAGGAATTCTAATCACACCACACCTAAGTGTGTTTTATAATGAAGCTTTAAACCTATCTTAGCTCAATTTTTTATTCTGATAAAGATTCCAATCTAGTTCTATATCTTACTAGCAAAACTTTTGTTAACATGACCATCTAACATTATTCTGGTCAAAAGTGTAGGTACTGACCTACATTTCAAAACTGTATCTTATTTTCTAATATTTTTCTAAATTTGGCTATCTGTTGAGAATGATACCAGGAAAAAAATGTCTTGAATAATTTAATGGATAATTAGTAAAGCTTTTAAACTTTGTTTCTTCATACAAATGCTTGGAGGTCTAACTACATGTTGTTTCAAAATGCAATAGTTATAAACATTTGACCTCAAGATCTATCCATATATATATATATATTTCTTTGACATTTTATTAATTTAAAACATAAGCTAATACTTGCAGTTAAAGAAAAAATGCTTTTTTTAAACCATGTAGACTTGTTTTATACTTTCATTTTATAGCATAGAAATAAATTAAACAAATAACCAATCACAAATTTATGCTACCCAATGTCACAAACTTAGCTCAAAATACGTGGAGAAATGCTTCCGCTTCTATTCAATCAAAAAAGTACATATGGAGAAGGGTTATCTATACATATATTCTTGTTTTAAAATCTAACAAATCAGTAGTATTTTGAAAGACACACTAAATTTATTTGTTTGTTTGTCTTATAACAAAGCCAAATTAGGCTATATGTTGTGTCAACCGTGGGAATCGGAGCACAGATTCTAGCATTGTAAATCTGTAAACTTACCGCTGTCCCACAGGGGTACAGACATACTAAAACTTTAATGCTTTCCATGCAGAATTAAATTTCATGGTTTCACACAACCTACATTGTTTTTTGCAGATATATCACAGTTAGAAAGAGATATGTGGTAGTAAAGTTAACTTTTTACATTAATATGAAAGTATAGTCATTAATACATACCTGTTATATAATTTTTCAAATTTTTAAAGATACACTTTCACAAATATTATATTATATTATCCCTTTTGTTTCTATTTTCTTCCACTTATTTCACAGTTATGATCTGTTTATTTTTATGGCCATACCTAGTAAGAACATTATTCAAAACAGTTTCCAAGTTTGACAAAAATTTAGGTAACTCTGTTTCATAACTAATAGCTTCAAAATATTTTTAATGGGAAAACAGGACAGCCTTTTATCAGTTACAATTTTTTTTTAAACCTCAATATTTCACCTTGCTGCCTCTTCAATCACACTAGTGGGTTCAGAACAACTTAAGAGATCTTTTCTCTTTGCTGTTAAATATATTTACACTCCAATATGTATTACGTTACCTTGATTTCGGTGACCATCAAAACATTATAATACCTACCAATATTTCTTATGCAGATATTAAATGCTAAACGTGAATTATTACTTTCATTCATATTTCAAACCTTTATCTTACATACATATTGTTCTTGCTTCATGTATATACCTAAATGTAATAATTGAATAATCTTACTGAACTCATGAATATCTCTCAATATATATTTTCAGTTACCAGTCTTTTTACATGAAAGGAGATAATATCAGTAATTAAATAACCATGTAATCAAACAGATTTAAGTAAATTTCCAGAATTTCATGAAATTAGCATACAGCACACTATACATGATTTAAAAAAAAATCCAAAAAAAATGTTAGGAATCAATTTTGTTCACCATCAAAATATGCATCTTAAGTGGCTATCAAGTCATTAAATAGATATTTGTGCATACATATATTAGGTGATCATAGATAGCTTAAACCTTTGTTTGTAAGATAAAAATAAATAAATACCAACTTTTCTCCTGACTGTTTGGTACTTTTGTAGCAAAAGAAGGACAAAGACACTTAATGTAATGTTTCCTAGTTTGAGGTATAAAATATAAAATTATACTCATTTATATATATATATAATATCTGACAAAATATAAATCAACAATTATAATATTCCTGCTAATTTAATTTTTGCACAGATCAAACACAACTGCAATTTTATATGTTGAAAATATAATTTTTTTTGTGTCTAATTTTAATTAAATGCCTCTCTTACATGCTAGAAAACAAATCTAATTTCGGCATTGTTTTGCGGATCAATTCAGCAAAAAAGCCTGATTTTGGTCTAGAATGTTTGGAAAAAGGACACTTATCCTTCTTTTGGGATGGGAATCTGCTAGAAGTAGGTCTTGAATTCTGATCTGATTTTTTAAAAGAATTTAAATGAGGATGCTTCTGTTCTTTACCATTGATCAGTACTGATGGTTGATCATAATTTGTGGAGTTACTACAAGAGGGCATTACCTGAAGTCCTACTTTAATCTTCTTTGTTAGTGCTCCCTCTGGGAAAATAGCCTGGACCTGGGGAACTACTGTAGAACTGACCATACCACCCTCAGGTCCAATAGAATGGACTTCTTGTTTTACCCGACTGACAAGAGCAAAATATTGAGGAAAATCTGTGGTCAGGATTCGGGTAATGCGTTTGGTGTTAAGATCTTCCAAGGCATTTAGTTCTGTAAAGATATATCATTTTCAAACTCCCAATTTTTTTTCTTGTTAAGATTTAATAGCTAAGTTTTAAAAAAATGTAACGATTTTTAACAACTGATACATCAAAGCTCAAATAAAAATAATTAATGAAAGAAATGCAATAATTACTCCCAGACTTGTATATCAAACACCCAAATAAAAATAAAGAATTAACATTATTTTGAGATAATCCAGTTATATCAAACTTAGTATTGTATATTTAATAATAGCATTATGAAGTAAAAACCATACAGATCTTAGACTATTTTATCAACTCTCTAAAAACTTAACAATATTTTGCACCCTACAAAAATTTAATTAAAGCTCTTTCTGCTTTTTTCTCTCTGTAATCAAATTATAATATATTTTTTCTTTATTTTTAAAATGGATAACTCAAAATAATATCTAATCCCATTAAAAAATATACTTAAGGTATCTTTTAAAAAACTTATTTGGTATTTTAATCAGTAAGATATTTGCAGTTAAGCCATGGATCAATGAATTATAAGGTTCAATAGTCAAATTAAAAAAGGATCAAAGAAACACTTCAAACAATGACGTTTATCCACTATTATTCTGGAGCTTAATGAATTCATTCACTAAAGATGCTATAAATGTTAGTTCTTTTGATTGCATTATTATTTCTTGTAATTAACTACCTTTATAGTCTTTATAATTTAATTAATATTCTAATTAACCTGAACTCCCAGGTCCCGTACTCACAAGAATTTGTAGGGTCACGAGATTTGACCCCCCCGGGTAATGAATACACACTGCAAAATGCCCCATAAGCAAGGCAAGTTCTTTGCTTCGAACTTTGTACCATAACAAACTAAACAGCGTACAATTTGCACACACACCTGTCCACAATCAACTTTTAACAGGTTTCGTCAATGACAATAAGTTGCACAAAAATAAAGTGAAATTAAAATACCACATGATTAACCCTTTCACCTCGGGTAGGTCAAAATGTGTATGTCACAACCTTTCACAGAGTTACATTCACAAGTTAATTAAACTACTTTATTATCAATGTATATGAATAAACTTGGCATCAGAATATAGATAATAAATCAAAGTTTAGTATTATTTAAGTATTAAGTTTTATAAGGAAATATTTAAAAAAATTCTGAATCTCCCCTAGTATGAGAACTGTGACATTTGTTATCTCGATCTTCCCTCTTCTCTTATTTTTACCACTCCTTAAAGAAGTATGAAATTTAAATTACTCATTATAACGTTTTCTTCATTCAGGCAAAGTTAGATAAAGTAAAATAAATAGAAATATTATTAATAATAATTCTTTATGAAGTGTGTTTGCGAGAAAAGGGCAATAAAACAACAGAATGTAAGTATAAATAGATGTATACTGTTACAAGTTTTAAGTTACTTAGGATAAACAATTGTGGTTTTCTGTTACAATTTGCAGTCATACTAGAAAGAAAATAGGGGAATTTAGAATTATTTCCTAATTTTTTATGGTGGTTACGAAGTCAGCGGCTTCATATACAGTTAGGATAAAGAAAATAACTGACAAAATATAAAGTTTTGCTGAAAAACAAAACAAAAAAAAATTTCAGATGAAGAAAAGTATTTTTAATCTTATCATGAAAGTTACTTTGCATTCATAAAGGGAAACAACATGCAGTGTGAATTGTAAATAGTTTTTCATTGAACATTAACATGCCTCTTTTCCACTTGCACAAGGTAAACATGTAGTGTACATTGTAAATAAAGTTTTTCATTCACACGGAAATGCTTTTTTCCTTTTTTTGGAATTTATTAAATTCTACCTATGGGTCCCTTGAAAGAAAAGTTGAGAGTATGGGACACTAGTGAGAACTCAGATTATATATATAATTTTATAAGTATAATCTAGCTGATATTTGTAAAAAAAAAAATTAATATGTTTTGCAGTAAAAGCATATTTAGAAACTAGAATAACCTTCTCCTTCAAAACTCTCATTCAAGACATCTTGAACTGCTTCATCTGTTGCCTCGAGTGTATGCTCTCGCCAAACTTCTCCATTATCACTGCGTAAAATAGTTATCTCTCGTTCTTTCCCTCGAAGAGATGTAAAGTGTGGAACTTCAATTACCACAGGTCTAAAAATGTTCAAGGATAGGTTTTTAAGAAGAAAGTAGCATGTTAATTCAAGTTCATTTCATGAAGTCATTGATATTTAATAGATCTAATTACCAGATTTATTAAGTAAAAGAATTATTACATATATTACACATTTAAAAAATATTTTACATAATAAAACCTTTACTATAGAGAAATACACTCTATTTTATCTTTATGCATTCTGCAGGAATGAGTGACAAGCAATGACTTTTATTACATTACATTATTAGGCATAAATCTTTTAACTTTAATAATGTTTGTATTTGATATAACATATTTCACACAAACTCATTTATTTTTAGTATAGATAAAAATTCCCTAGTGAGTAATAATGTACATTAATAAACACCTACAAAGGTTAAAAAATGTGAATAGCATGTTATTGATCATAGTCAAATGATGCATGTGTGAAGAACTATACTTAAAAATTAACGTACCCTAAGAACTTAGCTCCAACAGGCCCAACCTCTAAAATCCGTGAGGCACAAGCTTCTCCCTCCATTAGTGGAGGAGGGTGGACTAATTTTTCTTTTCTCAAGTAACGACAAGTGATTCTCATAGGCATAGAAGCTTTCCGTGGTGGTATTATTACTCTTACACCTGAATGTCGGCATCCTCGCATGGCCCCTCCTCGAGCATCCACCATAAAGCTGACAAGGAACCTAAGCATAAGAAGAAACATGAAACACTTTGATCTAAAATTATGTGAATAAATGTAATGTTTTCATTTAAGTTAAATGATTCTGAAACACACAATAAAATTTATATTTTACACAGGTTAGTGTTGACTTGACATGAAAATTCATCAACAAATATTATTTTGATAAGAAAATTGAATTATTCTTATAACTATGCATCATTAACAATCTGACACCTGTCATAAAAATAATGAGGTAAAGCCCAAATATATTCAGAATTTCAGGTTAGCAACACAGAATATATTGACAATGTTAGATTTAATTATGTTATATACATTGTACTTGTATGACACTGGATGCTGTCTTAACACACTATCATTCTTTTACAATTAAATTCTATTTGACTTCATTAAAACACCAGCAATTCTTTATTGAATTTAGTTTTAAAATTTGGTTTATTTAAAAAACTGTATTTCATTCTTTAATCCTTTTTTTATGAATTTAAAATATGTGTTCCTCTATTTATAATGAAAAAAGGTTTTAAAAACATACTATAACTGACTTACGTCTTCCATTTTAGCTTGCTAAAGGTTCCACGGAAGCACAAGAAAGCAAAAGTGTAAAAAAAAAAGGTACAGGTTAGCTTAGCAACACCACTACTCGTAATCAGAAAGAACACAGCAGTGTGAATTTCTAGCTATGTTCAAAAAAACTAACAGCAGCATCCAAAAACTTACATGCACACCAAAGTATAAAACACATACACAATAGTTCATTAAACAGTGAGCTTAATATAGAAGTAAAACCAAACATTTTACAGTAGTGAACTTAAAAATTTAGTCACACCTGTTAGATACAAACTGTATTTGTACATAAATATACCAAACAAAAATCACATCACAGAACAAAAGTAACGTTCAATGTTAAGGAAATCATTAAATTAGAAAAATATACTGTTTATTATCAAAGACTAACATTTTTATTGTTACATGCATGGTATTAGATGTATGATTAGAGTACAACAGAGATATCATGGGAATTATGTCTTAATAATTTGTTTCACATTCCCATTAAAGTCATCCAATAAGTACATGTTTGAAACAATCACAAGATTGTTCACTTGAAATACATTTCTTGTTAAAAACGTATATTTTTCCCTCAATTATCCCACAATTTAGTATAATAGATTGTTGAATGCAAAATACTAACAATAAACTTTAAGCAATCATTACTTTTTCAATTTATATTTTTGGTATAGAATTATCTCTTGATTCACAATGATGGAACCTGTGATGTTGCATAGTGAATGATGAAGCTGGGAGCAAGAGCAGGTGATTGCTCATATCTTCCCTTCAGAGGTAAGGATTTCAAGATAACTTTACAAACAAAATTAAAAGAAAACAATCTGATTTACTACTAAGTTTGCTACACAAATATTTTAGCGCAAAAAGAAAAATATTTAAGGATATAACTTTTCAACAGTTAAATGAGTACTTCTAAATGAATTTTCTTTAAACAAGAATTATATGTATTCTTTTTCCTTTACATGTATGTTTTATGCAGGTGAAAGCTGTTAACAATTTGATAAGTAAGTAGTATGCCAAGACAGGGCACAAAATTAACACTGAACTGGTGTCAAATGTTCTTAAAAATTATGTCAGGCACATTCTAAAATGACTGAACTTCAGTTAGAACATACAGTATTAGATCTCTGTTGAATAACTGGTGCCAAATACTTGTTCATAAATGAGTGTTGTTTGTCAACAAATAAGAAGAAAAACTTGGATAAATGATAATAAAGAATTAATTGACATGTCTAAATGAAAGCATTTGTTGGTTTATTTTGTACAACATTTCGTTCTTTGTCAGGTAGTATAGGCCAAGTAACATGGTCTTGACTGCCTTGCAAAAGGCTTCTTTTGAAACATCGCAACAAAATACAATAGGAAAACTTTTCATTTCACTGTCATGTTTGTTAATCTTTACATGTAGGTTGCTTTACAAACTTAGTGTAAGTCAAAGTAAAATAAACAGCACCATCCATCACCATGCTGTTAAACTAATAAAATCATTCAAATATGCAAAAAAGTTAAAACCCCGATTGAAATAAGAAATTAAATGAGGGTAAAACAATATTATAAAAAGCTATTATTTATAGTAGGTAAAACATCACCATTATCATCTTAAAAGAATACATTGCAAGCACTAAATGTAAATACATTCACCAAACATAATATATTGAACATTCACAAACAGTCAAGTGACAACTTCTATTGCAGCCATAGCTGATCATATCACACAAAGCTTTATTATTTGTTATTCTTAATGTAAGGTATATTCCCTACCCTGCATGAACAGGTGCCCTCGATATGTCAATGTTATCTGTAGTGTAGTTACCCACAAATGTTTTCTCAACATTGTGGCTGACATGAATAGGTGAAAGGTTATCTTCCTCCACTGTTAATGGGGCTAAAATATCAAAATATATTGGAATCACACATACATTTATGTTGCCTGTCAATATTTCATTCAGAACACACAATATCACACTACTGGAAATATTTTATATACTTAATTTGATTTTTCTTTAAATTAAGAGATATAATCTTTTCTTACATCATTTACTGAAATATTACAAAACCTTTCTTTGCCACATGTTTCAAAAGATTTACTGATCCAACAGTTTGGCAAGATATTCAGCTCAGTCTATTAAATGTCTACAGTATAAATATTAAAAACTTGTTCATATCACAAACACAGTGACCATTACATATAGAAAAGGTAGATATTTTCTGCACATATACATACATACATACACATTTTATTTTAGAACTAGTGATTTTTTATGAGATATTTCTACAGGGTATCAGACTAGTTTACTGTGATGGCAAGCCAATACCAGACTGATTATTAAAGCAAACAAGGTAATTGTTAGCCTAATTAGTTTATCAATGGCCTACATCCAGCTGAGGTAGATCTACAGTACAAATCTCTCTCTGTACTCATACATTTAAATACATATAGATATACAATATACATATTTCAACTTTATATAAAGTTAGGTTGTTATATAAACCCAAAATTTAGAACTGAGGAAAAATCTAGCACAATAAACTGTACTTTAAAGATCATAATTCCAGTTTAAGTATACTAATTAATACCTCAAGTGTTGTGATATTATTTTAAATTGTTAAACATTGAAATATCAAAATGAAGTACTATTTTATATATTTTGTCCACTCAAGATCATTTAGATTGTCAAAGACGACGGACATAAAACATTTTTCTTCAATGTAACTGGTTATTCAATTATAATTTTTCATGAAACACAACCTTCTACATTATTTAACCTGTATTTAATGCAGCAGTTTTAGTACAGTATCTATAAACAAAAAAATTTGAAAGGGTACAAGTTATTCTAGAACATTTTTACTATAAGGGTATGATAACATTCAAAATACAGCTCTAACAGTTTAGTACTTTTTTATAAATTGTTTTGTGTTCATATGAAAATTATTTGAGTTTATGAAAAAATTGATATGCTATAGTCTATGCTTCTTTATACAAAGAAATATATTAAACTTACTCCTGCACTTTTCTTGCTGATTCCATACATGTACAAACAAACACAAAATTTACACCAAAATACCATTATATGTTTTTTTGTTTTGATTTTTTTTACAGTTTAGGATGAGAAATCATCTTAATGTCAAAGTATTCTAATTTCCCTACTCATGCTTAAATGTTGAAAAGTATTGTTTAATATATAGCTGTAATTTCTATTGAACAAAACATAAAGTTTTATTCTACAATTCTATGAAAAGATGGTTTATAATGTGACAATGGAGAGGACAATTTAAAGTTAATTCCAGTAAAGGAAGTCAGAATGTTTAGTTTAAAATACTAAAGAACGATGAATATAGAAAACATCACATTTTTCTGAATACAGGCAAGCATTTCATATACCTACCTACATAATCAACACTCATTAACATTGAATCAGTGGCCCTCTCATCCCTGGTAACATCCATAGGCAGTGAGTCATCTCCAAGTGACTTCATTTCATCTACTGTCAGGTAACGCATTGACTGGTCTCCCAAAATTGTATCTTCCCCTGTTACATTATATGAAAACATAAACATGTCATAAATAATTAAAATAAGTGATTAAATAAAAATTATCTGTGAATGCATTAAACTATTCCATAAAGAGCCAGCTGACAATACAACAAATAATTACAAAAGTTTTTACAAATCGAGTATTTTAGGTTTAGTATGTTTTTGTGATTTTATTTGTTTTTAAGTAAAAAGCTATACAACTGGCTATTTTTGCTATGCCAATTTAATGCTGAATTTTAGCATTATAAGCCCTCAAGTTTATTGCTCACCATCAAGGGGCTTTTTTGGTGAACATAAAAATAAACCACATGCCTAAAGAATACAGTTTGATGGAAAACAGACTTCTATTCATGGATAATAGAATAGAAATAAACAATTTAAATATTTATTTAAAAAGGATTGAAATAAATCAATTTATGTCTTTGAAAACCCGAAAAGAAAGTTCTAATATATACACAGGAGAAAAAAAAAACTTTCATCCTGTAAACACTATGATACATAGTAAAAAAAATCATAACTGTTACAATTTCTACCCTTTTTACTCTTAATAGTGAGTCTGCCATGGTACAATTGGTTCAGAATTAAGGTTTTTGTGCACTTAAATTCTTCATTGAGTCCTTGTAAATGAGCAGAAATATCACTCCTAAACCAGTTCTACCAAAACAAACTCTTCTATTATAATGAGACAGTAAACCAACTGCTACCAAACCAACTGTTACATAATTTTTTACAAAGAAAGCAATTCAAGGAAACAAATAATAAAATAATTCTGAGTAATGAAATATATTTTTTACATTACTTCAGAAAGAATTGTTTGTTTGTAATTAAGCACAAAGCTACACAATTGGCTATCTGTGCTCTGACCACCACAGGTATCGAAACCCGGATTCTAGCGTTGTAAATCCGCAGACATACCTCTGTGCCACTGGGGGGCTTCAGCAAGAATAATTGTTTTACTGAGTTATAGTAGCTGTACTCATGTAAATGTGTTTACACTGAACTTAGTAGAAAAAAGTGACAACGAAAAAAAAAATATGGTATAAAAGTCAAACAAAATGTACTAACCAACTGTTAACATTAATGGATTGTCAGAAGGAAGCAGTATACTTTATACATGAAAAAAAATTTCTTTCACTCTGAAACTGGATAAAAATCATACAGTATTTGCTACAATATATAGTTGATTGAATTGGTCAAAATTTATTACCTTTGTTTATTACTGAAATATATATATACTGCAATTAGTATTTTGATGATACAATCATTCTTACAAGTATTTCAATTTAAACACAGTTTAATGATCCTTAAAAAGAATGTACTGTAAACAAATTTAAATGAAATTTATGAAATGTTAAAACAAGACCATTACACCTTCTAATAGACAAAAATACAAAACCTTATAACCTAGGTGGTTTTGAAAGGTGGAACTTTTGAAAGTGTTATAGGGATTTATATTTTATGTCTTAAACTGATTTTTTTTAACCTACACGTTTTTCTAGCATCCTTAAACTTTCTAATAAGATGAACAAAAATATTATTGTTAAAGCAAAATTGTACCATTGAATATAAACAAATGGGATTGAAAATAAACATTCTTCCATGTAAAAATTAAAGAAAAAATTCAGAGTTGAATTTTATTCAATAAAAAATTTTTGTTTTGAGTTTATTACAGAATATCTGAACGAAATCATTAAGTGTTTGTGTTTCCTGAATTTTTTCCAAGCAAAATGCAGCACTTGTAGCCCCTAGAGGAGGAAAATGAAAGTCATAATAATTTTGAACAAAATGGCACTAAGATGACCTAGTAACTTCAATACATGTTAATTTAAAGATTTTTAGCCAATCACTATTTCTCAACCTCTGTTGTCATGGTACATTTTAACTGTCTGTATCTCAGCTTCAAGAAGTTATAGGTTAGTGATCCAAACATCTAAACGTTTTTTCCATTCTTTTCAACTGTGCAAGCCAAAATGCCTTTAAGTTTAGTGGAGATTCATGCAGAGATTAAAACAAAATGATAAAAGCTGGCTTAGTGATATTTTGCTTGAAAATATGATATTTGTGAACAATATCTACTATAATTATATTCCTCGATTTTTTTAAACTTGATTTATCATTTTATACTTTGTGTGAATTATAATGTTGCAGTATGATAGAAAAATAAACATTTTTTGTGGAATAAGGTGAATTAGGCTTAGTTAAATCATTTTGCACTCAATCATATCAAATGTTTCATTTTGATGATAAGACCATTTTATGTTACGCTTCATTTACATTACATTAATAAGGCCTAGGTAACTGCTTGAATGGGCAAAGAAAATCACCAAAAATAATTGTAAAATAAATATATAAGTGAGTATAAAATTGGTTTAAAACTTAAAACATATATTAAGTGAAACCTTCTGATTAGCAATAATAAAAAGAGTTGGCTTGATTATAATTTTGGTATTGTAAAATTGTTATTTTTGTTTTATGCAAGTGATTGTAAACATAGTGGAACTGCATACAATGTTTTCCAAATCAAAACAAGGAAAAAATGTCCAGTTTTATTAAAAAACACAAAACTCAGTAATTAAAATCTATAAAAAAGTAAGCATTTTAAAATGTTTTTTTTAAGAAAAACATATCACAATGAAATCTTTTCGAAATTTCAAAGCTGCAAATTCATAAATATATCATCTATAAAAATAAGATATTATATTTGCATAATCTGTAGAAAAGTCTTTAGAGGTTTTAAATTATTTCACCTAACAGAATATTTTTTGCTATAAAATAAAACAAACAATACAAAGGTGTGTGAAGCTGAAGCATCTGGGTCTGATAGTTAAAATACAATTCTGTTGAATTAACATATAGTTATTTTATCAAGTTTTGTGATACTTTAAAAATTCTATTGTAAACACATTTAAATACAACTTACAAAAACACTACGGCATGGCCATTAACCTTTCTAAACAGATGGACAAATAGGAAGTGAAGATGGATAAACTTAACAAGTTAATTACAACAACACAATTTAATGCTAACAATTACTGCATGATTGCACAAGCAAAACTACTGCTACCCAAAACTTCCTTACGTGTCTACTTATAAAGCCAGACACAACAAAAAGATGTCACATGACTATTAACTGGCTTTACATATCTATTCCTTCATGTTACAATAATGTGGTATCTTTTTTTATCATAATAAAGAAACTGTCATTTAAAAGACCAGTTAACTACATCCTGCAACAAGTCTACACTGATCAACTTCATTAAATTTACATATATCAATTCAAGATCAGGTACTACCCTGAAACCAAATGTAATACACTATGTATAAAAATGATTAACAACCATGTTTGGAAGTACAGTATGTGACAGACATGAAATTGAATGTTACAACATTCTAAGTAGGTACATTAGTATCCAAAGATATTATAAAATAACCATAGCATTATTTGCTAGACTAAATATTAAAATAATTTGAATTTAA
This sequence comes from Limulus polyphemus, assembly GCF_000517525.1. Taxonomy (NCBI): domain Eukaryota; kingdom Metazoa; phylum Arthropoda; class Merostomata; order Xiphosura; family Limulidae; genus Limulus; species Limulus polyphemus. The sequence goes on from NW_013666043.1 coordinate 359,192, forward strand.
GGCAAAGTGAAACCACTTAGAATTAAGCATGTATAAAAATTAGAACAGTTATAAAAGCAATAGTAAGAGAAAGGAAAATCATAAGTAGGCAAAGTATGGATTTTCATTAAATATCATTAACAGGCAATAAAAAAGAAGACTGTGAGGTTCACCTGAACAATGAAAAAAACAGAAACTAAGCCTAAACACAGAGTCCACTGAGTGTACACCGAGTCAACCTGACGAACAGAAAATAAAAAATCTGAACAGAGAAGAAATTATTCCTTTCAAACATATTCTCCACAACAATTGTAGATCTATTCCAATTGTTACTAAGGAAACATATAAGTTACAAGTAAGTATACAAATTAAACTTTATGTGTTAGAATCTTAAAACTGTGTAACATGATTATTTTGCTGGCTTAAGTTTTAAAATTAATGACCAAAAAAAAAAAAAAAAAAAAAAAAAAAAAAAAA
>NW_013666043.1:360025-382331 GCF_000517525.1 Limulus polyphemus
CAAAAAAAAAAAAAAAAAAAAAAAAAAACGTAACAGTTTGAGATTAAAGAAGCATTGTAGGAATGTATCCATCTTTCTGCTGTAAGATTATTTGTGAGGCATGAATAAAATTTTCATCACTGTTTACAATTAAGAGCTATGAAAAACATTATAACCATATTTTATTACTGTGTTTTGTTAAAGATACTTACAATGACGATTTCATATAAACATATCAACCATTGTCTGTAAAGTGTCTTGTACTGTGGTGGGTAAATAAATAATATCTAAAAACAACAATCATCTTGCCATCACTCCTTGGATATGTGTGTCTCTACTCTTTACTTACGTTTACCAGAGGTAAAAGTAACTACCAATGCAAAGTAATAATGCTAGACTGTCACATCTAAACACAGAGCTTCATAAGTAGCTGGTTACCAAAATTACAGGCTCTTTCTGACATTGTTTGAACTCTAAGGTTGTGTATATGTTTTTATAGTGCTGATAATGAGTGAAATGATATATAAGCAAACTCTTTGACATTTTCCAATTAAGACTTTGAACAAGTGACACTGGCTAATATGTCAATAAGTTCTCTCTAGGACTGGCTATAATTCAACATACTCTGTAAAATAGTTGATTTACAAAAAATATATTCATATCTCTTTGCCATAGATGTTCTCAGTGAAAAACTGTGCAATTTTTTAAAAGAAAGTCTTTATGAAGAAAATTAAATAAAAAAAATAATACTTACCCAGTTGCCATTTTGAAAGATTGATGAAGAATTATATTTAAGATGAACAGTAGAAGATAATAGCCAAAATAAAAATGATACTGAATGATATCACTAGTATAATATTTCAAGGGTGTGTCTATGTCATTGCAACAACTATTGTAAGTTAAGTTATAGCCCAGTGATTTCTTAATGTAGTCATACGTTTCTCAGGGAGATGGCAAACACCCACTAATTCATAGAATTTTGTTCATGTGTATACATAAGTATTTTACATACACAAATGTGAAGTGGGAGTCTATGCTTGCACATATACATTCTTTACAATTAATCAAGTTCACATTTTAAATGATTTGCTCATTCATTTAACATAACACACTTGACAATGTTACTTCATAACAAATATAATTATTTTTATTTCTGGCTAACATATCAGGTACCAATTACAGTGCAACAATCAATAAAATACATTATTAGTATACACTTTTTGTTACTGACCAATCATACATATCACTCAGCCAGATGAGACTACCCAACTGGTTTAATAATGGACCTGCTAAATAACTTCTCTTGATCTTGTTGTCAACAAGATCTAATATTTGTTAGGTCATTTATTGTTACCTTTGAAGAATATTTAATGATTGTTTAGATTCTGTGAGTCATAATGTGTTTGCTTTAGAACAGTATAATTCAGTGGTTCCCAATCTTTTCTCCACCAAGGACCCCTTTTATTATAATTTTTTCCCCCACAGAATCCTTGTTTTTGAAATATTCCGCCTACCCAACAAACTGTTTTTATTAACTAATAATTTTCTCATTCTCCTACTTTTTATTATCAAATAAAAAACATATATATAACTAAGTGTGCAATTAAAAAGAACATCAGTATTAAAAAAACTTACTTGTTTACTGAGATGGTATTACCTACGTGGACCCCAGGTTGGGAACCACTGGTATAATGGAAGGCATGCAGACTGAATGAAAAGCAAATCAAACAAGTCCCAGTAGTGAGTACTGGCAGAATTTCACCCATGGGTGTATGTACATAATTTCATAAAAAGTAACTTATTACCTTCATCCTCAGAGTCACTAATGAAGGTTTCTTGCATAGTCTCAGGTGATACGACCTTGTACTTTTCTTCTGTCATGGCGTTTGTAGTAGTTATAGTAGAATTTTCTGTAACAACCTTCAAAGTCTCCAGAACTGAGATGTAACCAAGACGGTTGGCAATTGACAATGCTGTTTGCCCTTGCTATTAAATCAGAGAGTACTCTTGTTATCACCAAAAAAATATAAAAAATTTCTGTTATCAACAGTGAATTTTTTGCTAATGAATAATACAAACCATGGCCTATAAAAACTGGGCCAAAATCATACTACATGACAGAAAGAAATACATGTACCTCTCACAGGCCATTTGTTTAAAAAAAAATACTTTAACACCAGTGAATAAAACAGTCAAAAGACATAGGACGATTCATCTAGTATGTTTTATTCAACATACTATTACTTACATTAGTCAAGGCATTAGGAGAGGCTTTGTGCTCCAGGAGAAGATTGATTATCAAAGTATGTCCCTGTTGTGCTGCTTGATGAAGTGGTGTGTATCCATGCTGGAAATAAAAATAGCCAACAATTCAAACAATGTAAGTGTGATTGATGAATCCTAATAATTTGGTTTTACACATCAAATGTTGGTTGAGTGGGTTTGACCTATAACATCCCTATTTTCATAATGACACATTTAGTTCATGAAACCTGTTTTAAATAATAAATGCTCTTGTTCCACCTGATTTAATTGCAGTGAATGACCAGTAAAATGCCAACATCATCCAATGACTTTGCAAGTTTTAACATGGCAAAACTGAGAAATATAAAAAAAAAACTAATTTAATATTATGTATAGAAACATAAATATTGCTTTGCATAATAGAAAGAAAGTTAAAGCATATATTGCTAAAAAACTTTAGTGTTTCAAAACATGCAGCTCAAAGAACATTACAACATTTTGCTGCTGTTGGAAGTTTAAAAGTCTAAGAAGAGGAAAGGACAACCAAGAAGATACTCAGATAATTTAAGAAGTACCAACATGGAACAATTAGAAACATTCCCACAAATACATGAAGAAGTACAGATTATGCTGGGAGTTAAAAACCGGTAACAGAACTACTTCAAGTTAGTTGCAGAAAAGTGGTCCACATGGAAAAGTTGCTGCTGAAAAAGCCTATATGTATTTCATGCTTGTAAATGGTCCAGCATTTAAACTTTAGAAAAGACCATAAAAATGATAACAGAAAGGACAATGTACTATGGAATGGAAAACAAAGACAGAACTTTTTTGGAAACTTTATGGGAGATTTTAGCACTGAGGTGTGACCATGAGAAGTTTAAGCAAATTTATGTAGTGAAGCTGTATGATGGTATGGTAGTGAAAGATATTACCAAAATTGCCAGTTTTAAGAATCAGAACTACAACATCCTCGTTCATCATGCAATACCCAAAAAAAAATATTTAACTGGTCTTAGCTTTGAATTTCAGCAAGTAATATGGTGAACCAAAGAGTAAACTAAGCCTCTAAATTGTTTTTCCATCACTGAAATTCACATGTTGGTGTAAAAAAATAAATTAACAATTGAATAAATAACCAGTTAGTTAACTGAATAAAAATGGATAATTGTGACAGTATATCACATGTTATCAAACATAAAGTATTTTAGGTTATTAGTATTGAGAGTTAATAATTATATGTCAAACCATACCCAAAACTTCATAGTTTCAAAGGCATTATACATATAATAAAAATTATCAATGTATTTTGTATTTAATGTTACCATATGGAAAAAAAACTCATCATTTGTCAACATTCAGAACTGAATTTCACAATCCTAATAATCAATATGCTTGGTTATGTTTTTCACAGAAAATTATAGAAAAATAGGAAATTTTTTAACTTCATACAAACAATACTGTATACATACCGATGTAATGGAATTCACATTAGTACCATGTTGCAACAAGAACCTAACCATGTTAACTTGACCAAAGTGACAAGCAACATGTAATGGAGTGTACCCAGCATTTGTTTGGGAATCAACAACAGCATCATTCTTCACTAAAATTGCTGCTACATTTACATGATCCTCTTGAGCGCAGAGATGAATAGGGGTAAGACCATTCTGGAAATAAAAACCAGTAAATTGCAGGATAATGAACATAAACATGTTTAGACACATATACTGTATGTTAAGTAAATAAAGAGTTACACAACTATAATGCAGACACTATCAATTTAGCAAAGTTGGACTCAAAACAAAATATAGCTACAACTTTATATGTATTGATGATCAATTAAAGCAGAAGCTCTCATAGGCGTGAGGGAGCCAAAAATTTTGTCGGTGTTTAAAATTCTGAACATTCATAAACAGCTCTTTCCCTCCAACTGTAGCATGAAACAAAACAAAAACGTGACCTATAAACCAACAATCAAGGCTGTATAGTTCAGATTTCTGTACAAAATATGGGACTGTCCCACCCATGCATAAAAGAAACAAAAAGCATAATTGTTAAAATTTTCATAAAATTACATAGACTTTGTTTCAAATATTATGAAAAACTATCCTCATCCAAACAATAATTTTTTAATTGCTTTACACATAGGCAATACACAATGTAAATATCTGTAAAAGCATTTTCAAACTAAAATTTTTACAAACATATAACTGATTACTTAATTTAAGCATAACTAGAGAAAAATATCCATGAATAATTTCTAGCTAAACAAAGAAACTTACCTTAGCTTTAGCATTCACATCAGCATTGTGTTCAATCAACAGTGTAGTCATGTGTGTATGTCCTTCCTGAGCAGCAAGGTGAAGTGGCATAAAACCAGCCTGAAAATGATGATGCAGAAATTCAGCAAGTCACTCTGAGAAGCATGTCTAAAACTGGTTAAGTAATCAAAGAAGCACTAAAATACTCATAATAAACTGAAAATAAGTTAAAGTATTTGGATATAAGCTACCCAGTTATTTATTCAAAAATGTAATTAAAACACAAACTCCCACGTATTAATAAGAGTTATAACAACCATTTGCTTGATAATATTTGGTGCTTAACAATTTTGTTGTTGTTTTTTTTTGCTAAGAGAGAAATGCTAATTATATAACAAATTATGATTGTTTTGTATATCAAGTTAAAATTACCTTGGATTCTGCAATGGTTTTAGCTCCATATTCCAGTAGACTCGTAGCAATATCCATTTGATTTTTCTTAGCAGCAATATGAAGTGGGGTGTAGCCATTCTTTGCAGCAGCATGAGGAGATGCTCCCTTTTCAAGCAATAGCAGTGCTACATTGGCATGGTCGTAATGTGCTGCCACATGTAATGGTGTTACACCATTCTGAAGAACATAAAATGCAAACCCTTTCACAACCATTTATTTTGTATGCCAAGTATAAATCGAAATCTACTTGGATACAGAAATAACTCTCACAGTGGATTAACATTTATCTCTTTATAGCTAATACTATTCATTTTCACACAATTAAACCAAGATTCCATGTTTTAATACACCTATGTAAAGCAATATAGCTAGAAAAGGAACAGAATAATGCACTTATACAATATATACAGTTAATAGCACTGAATTGTTATAACCTACATTTATATGCTTTATATTTTATTTAACTTATTGTGTGTGAAATATCTGAATTTGTATTTACAAACATTCTTATCTTGAAATATCCACTAATGTAGTAAGATCTTATATGAAGTATTATCTGAACATGATAATCGCCAGATCAGATCATAAAATGTTATGAGAGATACTAGCAAAACTTGCAATAAAACATTATAAGAAATTTATAATGTAATATAAAAATTTTTTACACTTAAAATTCTTTCTCAGTGGACAACAACCATTATTAAAACTGACTATTACAAAACTATTATTTGAAACTGAAACAACTTCACTTGCTACTTACCATATATATATTACAATGTGATATTCTTTTAATGAGAAAATAAATTTTACAGTTAAAAGTTCCACTACAAAAAATAATTACTTACACGAATTAAAAAGAAAATTAAAATATTCAAGTGTATTGGAACTAGTGGAAAACAGCACTTCAAATATTGAAAACCTTCAACTTAACATCTTTACAAGTTGTGAAGCCTAATAAAGGGCAAAATATTATTTTCATGATAATGTTATGGATGTAAAGAAATTACTATTATTTTCCCAGGAAATATTTCTTTTTGAAATATGCATCTTACTATACATGTGAGGTTTAGGTTTAGAATGCTTTTTGATATAAGTTTTTATTCAGTTTTTCTTGGATTAAATCAAAAACAAATCTAAATTCCTAACCCTAATTTTGATTTTTCTGCCCCCCCCCCTCCAAATTGTAATTTTTGTTTGTGAAGTAGATATATTTAAACTCAAGAAATGTTTTTAGCACTTTACTACAATTGGAGGAAGAATATCATCCATTACATAGTTATCAGGGTCACTTGCACCAGCATAACTGTCACTGCAATTATATTCGTCATTAACATGAAAAGCTTTCAGGGTGAGCACTAATTTATCTAGTGTCATCATAATATAAGTGAAATCTTTCTGAAGGGTTAAAGAAATACTGAGGAATTTGCTAGCTTTGTCTCTTTGCTGTATTGATTATAGCTATAATGTATGTGATACGTAACCTCTTTGGCTATGTTATGATCAGTGGTCAGGAATTTAGTTTGAAATATGTGTCATGGCAATGAGAAAATTTGATGTTTCTTAAACTGAAGAAAATAATTTAAAGGTAACTGGAACTTGTAGCTTTGATAAGCTAAAATCACTGTAATAAAATACTACCAGCAATACATACAAATCAGCAACTTGTATTCTGTTATGTAATTTGAAATGCAAATGATTGGTCATTCAGTCTATGTTCATAAATGTATATTTGGTAAAGGTGGCTTTACATCTTTAAAGTTCAAGACATTTCAACACAATATGAAATATGTGATAATCATGAACAGCATGACACTGACACTTCACACTTAAAATAAGTATAAATATGTTTCTGAAATATCCTCGATCATTCCACTGAAAGAGTTATTTCCAGAACATCTTCAAAACAGAAGTTACTTAGAATGTGACATGTCTTCTATAAGCATCCCATTCATGATCAATGGGCTTGAAATTTGACAAGTGTTTAGGCTAATACATTTGGTCAATCTTCTTTTCTTTAACCTATTCCAGCCTGGTAACTCTTGTTGTTGTTTTTATGAGGCCACTTGACAATATCAATTTAAAATTTAATTCTGTTTTATCTTTTTACAGGTTTAGAATTTTGTTTTGATATAAATTTTTGGGCAATTTCTTTGGTTTAAGTAATAAAAGAAATCCAAATGTCTAACCCTAAGTTAGATTTTTTTTGCTTGCTTCCTTTTGCAATTATAGTTATTTTCTAGGAGTAGAAATATTTAAACTCCAAAATATTTTTACTAGTTTAGCAGAATTGGAGGAGGCATATCATCCATTACATTGTAATTAAAGCCAAGCATACAACAGCACAAATAATAGTAAGATCAGATCCCAATGATGTGGAATTAATGGGCCAGAGCATGGCCTATTAGGTAGCATGCCAAATTGTAAATCCGAGGATCCAAGGTTCATACACTGTTGCCATAAATCTGTGTTTCTTGAGTTGTGTTATAAGACTGAGGGTCGATTCCCCGTTTGAATACAATAGCCCAAGAGTTGGTGACAGTGGGTGCTGTTGACTAGTTGCTTCCCTCTAGTTTAACTGTTCAAAATTATGGCTGGCTAGTGCAGATAACCTATTAGGTAGTTTTGTATGAATTTCTGAAAGAATCAACGAAACAATCATTCTGCACAATCTTTGATAGGTTGTTTAGGCAGAGTATTCATAATGAATCTAAGATGAAAGGAGGAAGACTTTCGAAACGTCGTCCTCTACATTTGTAGGTTTCTACAACAGGCAGTTTCTGTCCATTTAAAACCAAGATTCAATCATTCTGCATGGTATAGCATTTGATATTCTCATCAATGTTTATTCCTGCCCACCAACATGCTTCCACCAATTCGGTATGCATTTCATTCCTCTACGAAACTGGGGTTTCACCTGATTCCAGTTTGTTTCTCAATGTGGGTAAGTTTGTTACTCAATGAAGCATGTTACAACTGTAAAGAGAACAATGCTTTATATGTGATTGGGCATCTAGCATACAGGCTGGTTTTGTGAAGTCTGATTTAAACAATCTGTACACCAACACAGTTTCTGGGAGCACATATACATTGACTTTATGAGCACAAACTGACAGATAATAATTGCTTGCTTGCGTTGTGGATAGTGGTCTGACTTGTCCAGGTGTATGAGCAATTACACCATTGATAAATAAGCAGTTGCACATTTATTATAATGAAGCTAACTCACGACAGCCTGAAGAAACTACTCACTTTCTTTCATCTGATGGCTCTTCACACATGTGAAACTTATAAATATTTTCTCTGAAGTCTAGTTATGGTCCATGAGCAATTTGGAGCACTTTGAACTCTGTGATTCAATTCAACTCAAAGTGATAACTGAGACAATATTGTGGGAGATCACTTTATGTAGCTAGGCTGAATGACTAATTATCTGTATTTCAGATGACATGATTGATAATCAGCTATCTGATTTACTTATCAATGATGAGAGGGGATGACTAATGTTATTTCATAAGTGGTTTTGCTTTGTCAGAGCTGAAATATTATCTTTTAACTGTTCTGTGCATTGTGCTTTTGGAAGGAACAAAAAACAAATGTAGATGCTGGTTGAGGAGAGTAATATACATTATTCAACTTGATGGCACTAAGTTAATTGTTAACATAATTAAGACTCAAACTGATTTTCCAAAACCTCTCTCAATACTGAAATATCTGGAAATGTTTAACCCTATTGCCATGGGTATCCTTTAGTGTGCATGACACAAAGTTTTAGTGTCTTACGTTCAAAATTTTATTAAACTACTTTTTGTTCATGCTATACCAATTAGTATAGCATAAAATCTTAGCAAATAATCCATATTTTAATAATATATAAGTTTTAAGTTCTTAATTTTATAAGGCAATATTCAAAAAAATCCTGACTTTCCCTTAGTGTGATACATGTGACACATTTTCTCTAGGCATCTACTCTTCTCTACATCATCCACCACCCCTTCAAAAAGGATGAAATTAAATATAAATTACTCACTATAAAATCTTCATTGCTCAGACAAACCATAATTTTTATAGCTTTAAATTTTCCTTGGTTAAAGAGCTATCAAATAGAAAATCAGACCCCTCCTGTTCTCTTTTATGTTTAATTATATATTACCTATGACCAATAGAAAGCCAAGGTTTTCATCTATCAAATGATGCATTGTATAACATTGTGTTCTGAACAAATAAGCGTCAATTTCACTCAGAGTACAAGCTTTGTTCTCGCGGGAAAGTTAACGACTAGCTTGGATGAATTTGTAACAGCTTTTGTCGCATAATTAGAAAGCCAGAAAAATTTTGAGAGTTAGGAGAAATTGTCTACAACAGAATGAAATTTTCAACAGAAGAAATGCTCAACAAGGATTTGCTAAACAGAGCCAAGCTTACCTTTCCCTGAGCATCGACTGGACTATCTTTTTGGAGTAGAAGTCTTACTACATTAATATTTCCATACTTAGCAGCCAGATGAAGAGGAGTAAAACCTTTCTGCAAGTTGTAAAAAGTGAGAAAAAAATATAATACAAAGTTTGCTTATACATTTATCAACTTTAGGAAAATCATTTACGAAGTAAATCATATTAATCAACTGACAGGATAATATTTCTCTGACTTGCTATCAGATTTTAGGCATTTTTTTATTATCAAATCTAAACTGCTGAAATGAGCAAAGCTTTGTTTTTACGAATACTATGTTTAAAATCTGTGACTCAATTTTGGACCTATAAGTACAAATAAGCACTCTGGTGTACAAAATGTGCAAAGCATGGTTTCTATAATATTTAATGTCTGAGAACTTAAAAAGTAGATTTTTTTTTAACAGAGAAAAGCCTAAATGCAAGAGCAACTATACCTTGGTAACAGCAGTAAGAGATGCTCCATTGTCCAGCAACACAGAAGCAACCTCTTCTTGTCCTTCTTTAGCTGCAACATGAAGAGCAGTGTTCATGTCTTTGGTTGTGGCATCTACTTCTGCACCATTCTGGATCAGCAAACTGACAATGTCCACATTACCTAGCCTAGCAGCAATGTGTAAAGGTGTCTGATGTTCCTGGTAATACCATAAAAACATGACCATTACCACAATTTTGATGCCAAAATCACAAAAATATAGCACCCCCCCTAAAAACAAACAAACAAAAGTTTAAAAAGTAGAGGAGAAAGGCATAAATAAACTAAATAACATTATACACATATTAGTTCTTCATAAACTACAAAGGCATTTTAATTAGTAACACAATAAAAGATTATTTACACTTCATTTATTTAAGACCTTAATACGAGATCAGGAATTAAATGTTACCAGGAAAAACAAACATTTAAGGAATATTGTACAATGTTTTATTAAAAATTGCACAGCATGCAAACACATGAAATTACTCAACAAAGTTTAAGATATACATGATAATGAATATAAAATGCTTACTCTTGCTTTAGCATCCACACTAGCTCCATTTCTTAAAAGGATTCGAATAATGTCTGCTTGATTAGCTCTTGCAGCCAAATGCATTGGAGTTTCTCCCCTAACTGTTTGAATGTTTGGATCAGCTCCATGTTGAATCAAAAAGATGACAATGTTCATATTTCCCATAAAAGCAGATACATGCAGAGGTGTAAGACCAGACTGAGAAAATACATATGTCCAAATAAATAGTTGAAATTTTAATATTAAGAAAACAATTACTCTAAAATTAATGAAAACAAATATGTCATAAAAATGACAAAAAATAAAGTTTTACTGTAAAGTGTCTTCACTTCTTAACCAAACAAATTGTTACTACTTTGAATAAATATTTTTACTTGTTTACAATTATTTACAGTATAATATAACATCATACCAAGTTATTAACTATAATAAATGGTGATTTTTCAACTTCAGGATATGACCTAACAGGTTTTTGAAAACTGTTTCATGGTACAAAACAGATGCCAGTGCAAATAAGTTTCTGAATACTATCAGATTATTCATGGTGAAGGGGAAGATAAAACTACCAATCCAGAATTATGCTTTTTCTTTAAGTAATCTTACTACTTTGTTTACTGCAGCATTCACTTCATATGCTTATTCTTTAACAATTTCATGTCTGTTTACGGTTTTTGACAAGCCTTTTCAGTGCATTTATTTTCACATTCTAGACACTGCCTACTACTGAAAGTAAGCATTTTTAAAATTGTTTTTGAAAAAATATTTCATTATCACTCAGTTGTAAACACACCTCTGTTGTAGCTTCAATGGAGCCTCCGTACTTCAAAAGTAGTTCAACAACCTTAATTCTGTTCTTCTTACAAGCAATGTGAAGTGGAGTGAAACCATTCAAGGCTCTAGCATTAGGGTCAGCTTTACGGTCAAGAAGAAGTTTGGCTACTCTGACATGGCCACAGTGAGCTGCTACATGTAAAGCTGTGAGAAAATCCTAAAAAAAAAATAGTTGCCCTCAAAAATTTGATTTTCATTTTTTATCTCTGAAGCAGAAATAAAATGTTTAATTTGTGTAATATTATGATCCATAATAATTTGGAGACTAAGTCATGCAACATACATTTTTAGCAAACACCATGCATCACAAATAAATAATAATAAAAAAAAAACACGCCTGTCTTAAACTGAAGATCAGCTGTACCTAAAGTGTTTGCCAGGAATGCAGAGGTTCTTGTTAGAGATGAAAAAGAAAAAAAGCTAGAAAAACACCTATATCCCCACAACAAAATTTATTACTCTCTATGAGTGTTCAAATGCCAGATGTCAAAATGTTTAATATGATAATTTAAAACGTTGTGACATGAGGTAATAACTAAAATGATATATAGATGGCATTGTTATACTGTATATGAAGCTCAAAAGAAGTATGAATTAAGTAGTAATTTTTGTTATATTGAAGTAAGTAATTATTATTATATGAATTTTTAAAATTAAAGTTCAGATAAAAGTCTTCTTTGGATTAATAACTGTATCCCAAATTAAAATACTAAGAAGTGGCATAATTCACACTTTTACTGAAGATAAGCAAGCCCAATTAAAGGCTGCATTTCATAGTATAATTGTGAAGTTCAGGTGTAATGTTTCCAAATACAGAAAATGTCCACTCAATACAAAAAGTTCAAAAAACTGAAGAAAAGGTATTGCTATTTAAAAACTTAGCATTCTGTCACAAATAATAAGTTAATCATAACTTTCTTGAGAGTTAAAGTAGCATTTAAAACACCAATACAGCTTTTAATAAGTTTGGTTAATTATGCCCAGTTATGCTTATCCAATTTAAATCTGATATGTACATCAAATTTTAAATTTCATAATTAAATGTAATTTGTTATAGGTTATTATAACAACATTCTTCTTACACTGTTTTTACTGTTCAGGTCTTAACGGACCTGTTGATAGTAGTTTTTCACTTTTGATCTAGATACAACTTACAGTGGTAATACCTTCAGAATATCCTAACTATTATGAAAGACATGCAAGTTTAAAACCTTTTGACATATCACATACACCATGTAAGTAAAATGATATGATTTTTTTTAAAGAATAGCTGTATGTTTTATTTTATTTCCTTCTTACAAATATGAATTTTAATATAACAGTAATTATGAAGGATAATGATAAAAATGTAATATCTTAATTCAATTTAAAGTTGAATTTTATCAAACAATAACAAACTCTGAATTACTGAAATCATACTTTTAGTTTTACTTGTTTCATAGTTATGTTTAATAACGAACTAATGTAGTTGAAAACTTTTAAACATTGACATTACAAAATTAAAAGATAACCAAATTAATAAAGAAAATAAATAAAGTATAAGAAGCGTGGATTTGTTCCAAATAACAAATTCCATTTTCCATGATTCCCACCTTGAGAAAAATAAGAACTTAGAGTTGGCAGAAAAAAGGATACTGCACTAATCTGTTACCTTACACTATAAAAAAAAATGTCACTATATAATTATAGTAATGATAGTGAGTCAAACAGGAATGATAGTTAAAGATAGTTGCTAGGCCACCTGTAATATATGAAATAAGACAGTTATGTTTTCCATTGGCAGTTGGATGATCTCTTGAGGTCATGATCTCTCTTATGTTTCATTGAGATAGCACTAGTCTCGTTGGATAAATCTGAAATTAAATAGTTAACTAGATAATATTCAGCCTGGAACATGATTTTGTCTGAGTTAGTTGATTTACAACATCATGTAATGACTTCAAACCTAACTCTCCGGTAAAGACGACAGTGCATTGTGGCAAATAAATACATTTTTAACTGTATTTATTTGAATAAAAACTGTTTATTGTAATTGAACATTTGTGTTCAGTCTCTGTTTAATTTCCAAAACTCAGTTAGTCAGAGAAAATATAATTATGGTGCCACAAATATCTTGAAGAATCTCCTGTTATTCAGCAGATCTATCTTTTCATTTTTAGGAGAAATAGTGCTATTTTAAAGTACTACGTTAATAACACTTACTGCCAACTGAGGGCTTAAAAATCTAATATAAAGAAAGGACATACAAGAATAATATTAGACAGTGGGAAGATGTTAACAAAGGTTGGTTCAAAAAATCCAAAGATATATATTAAGAATTAAAATGTGTGTGTGTGTGTGTGTCATATCAGAATGTAAAGTACATAAAGAATATGCAGCCAAAAAGCCTAATACTTCACATGTGAATATGGCCAAGCAATTTAACTTTGAAAAGGACAACAAAATTTAGAAGAACAATAAAACAATGTATTATGAGGTGACAAAATAAAGATTCAGTTTCTTGAAAATTCTAAGGTAATTTTATATGGAGACACGACATTAAGAAGTATAATTAAAACACTGAAAAGTGTTGGTGGACTTCTAATGATGTGGGAATGTTATTCTGCTGCAAAAGTGGGAGATATTGTGAAACTTCAAATTATTATGAAGTTAGTGAAGTATCAACACATTATGGTATATAACTAAATATTCAGCAAGTGATGTTTAATTAGCTATAAGGTTAAGCTGGATAATGATGAAAAACATACTGATTATGATACCAGATGAAAAGTAACGTTGCAAAAAAATAAAATAAGCAACCAAATCTGTGGCAACTTTGGGAGATTGTGTAACGAAAAAGAAGATAAATAATATCAAATAGCTAACAGCATAAATGTCTGACCAAGGTCATCATGTGGTTTATTATACTAGATGAGGACCTACAGAAAATTGTTTATTTAATTCCTTTATGTTCCAAAAGACAGTTTTTATGCCTAATATTGTAATATTGATAATAAACTTAGCAAGAACTTTCAATAGTCAATAAACCCAAAATTCTGAATTAAGATATAAGACACATCCAGTAAATTACATCTTTTGGTTAAGTTGTGCTTTATGTTGTTGTTTTTTAAGGTCAATAAACAGCACTTTTATTCCTTTACACTGGTCATGCAAAACGTGTGTGAAAAAGAAAATCAGTATTATTTGCATAATAAACTTGTATGAATCCAATATAGATAAACATATTAAATTTATACATCCTTTTTTCATAAATAAGTAATAATAATAACAGCACAAAACAACAGATGAAATAGCTTCTACTTACAACTGTGACATCATCAACTGGAGCTTTGTGAAACAGTAATATTCTAGCACTGTCAACATGGTCTCCCTGAGATGCCATGTGAAGAGGAGCAAGTCCATTCTAAAAAAAGTTATTCTATTAGAGAACTGAAGATTAAATTTTAACTCATTCAATTAATAGTGAAAGAGCAAAGTTTCTAAAAAAGGCTAATTGAGAAAAGTTAGGAGTTTAGCTTAAGACAATTCTGAAAGAATGAAAAAATCTCTTCACAGTAGCATTTTCATTCTTATCAGAAATCTTAATGTGTAAGAAAAAAAAAGAAAGACATCTTTCACTTCATATGTTGAATGCTTATGTTATTTTTACATAGAACATTTAATAACCTGAAAATATATTCATACATTAATATTCTTATCAAATTGGTTCTCTTAACATTAGGAGCTCAAAATTCACAATTTGTCTGTTAAGTTACACTGCATCTCAGACTTCAATTATTAACACTAGCTTCACAGATTTTACAAACCTTTGTTTTAGCTGTAATTGGAGCACCTTTTTCAAGCAATAAATCTACTACATGATCATGGCCACTCCGGGCAGCACAATGCAGGGGTGTTAGTCCATCCTGAGAACATAAAATTTACTTTAAAATCTGGATAAAAATCTAATTATACATAAACTCATAAGGAAGCTAAACAGCACCCTGGGTACATGTAAGAGTGACATTGAATCCCTTAGGATGGGTGTTGGGTGCTGCTGATTGTCTGTCTTCTCTCTGATCAGTAGTTCAAAATTAGGGAAAAACAGCAGATAGCCTTAGAAGCTTTAGCATAAAAACAATACAACAAGTCGTTTCTTTTCAATTATTTTAACAACTGAAATATTAAACCTCAATCCCATAAGAGAGGTCACATAGCACATCTCAATTGTGTTTAACAAAAGATCTAATAATTAGATTAAAACATTGCTAGAGTGATAAAATGGCCCCATCTGCTAACAATACACATAGAGCTAGACATTTAGTGAAATTTGCTAACTGATTAATTAATGGTCCCACTGATTAGCTAATGCATAACAGTAATAATCAACTGTTAACCATTTTTTACTGTCATTTGTACACCAATTTCCTGTAACAAATTAACAGTATATGGTGCTACAAGTTTTCTTCCTCCTTCTCAGTACTTCACCACCACCATCGCCACCAACAACAAAATGGAAGTTGATGGTAGGTGCTCCAGACAGTTGCCTTCCCTCTGGTTAACAGTTAATTGGTGACAGTGACAGACAGCCTTAGTAGCTTTGCATAACAAAGACAGGGCAATCAAGTTTGGTGGTAATATGTTGATTGGGTAGGTGGAACAATCAAAAATAGTACTAATTGGAAACCCTAAATTCAAATAGTTGATTATTTTGGGGACAACTGATATAAACAGAATTTCAATTAATCGATTGTTGGAATAACCAAAAACAGTCATAATTGGAAACACTAATTTTGATTAGTTGATTTAATAATAACTTTGATTAACAGATTAGTTTACTGCTCATAGTAAATCAATTGTATCGATTAAATCACCCAGCTCTATGTAACATATAGTAACGGGGCATCATTACTTCAAGATTTTCACTCCAAACTTTGTCTAATTCTCATGCTTTCTGTATTAATAAAATAGATAAAATACTGAAATATGTGTAAAGGAATATATACTGTATAGATTAAACATAAAAAACAGTTCATGTTTTTTATCATTGATAAACTTCAAAATTAATTTAAATATGTTTATGTATAAAAAATAATAGTGAAAAACCACGTTTCACAATGAATAAATAAAAATAAGTTGCTTAACTAAGAATATGAGGAAATACTAAACTTACTCGTGTAGGTGAATCAATTTTGGCTCCTTTTTCTACTAGCAGTGACACCATATTTGCCTTTCCCCATTTTGATGCTACATGAAGGGGAGTTATTTGGTGCTGAAAAAAATATTTTTGTAAAAAGATATTATTAAAAGGTAGGTATACATTTACAAACTCAAAACTGTATTAAAAACTGATTAGTTAATGCATAATAATTATATACGACTCAGCCTATTTTTAATCTTGCTACCATTATATCACATTCCAGTGATGGTACATTTGTTGTACATCCCTTAAGACTAAAATTAAACAATTCTAATTAGTTTATAATATTTTGTAAATTACACAAACAAAAACCTATATATATAACCATATAAGAATTTCCAGTAGGTATTCAGTGTAACAACACTCATATTTTCAAGAAAGACTGCAAAATAAAAGTGTTGATTTGGTTTACAAGTTATATTTAAATCCAATATTACAGTAACAGGTGAAATATTTTTATTTTTGAAGGTCCTCCTTTAGCCTTAATAATGTGATGACAAATTAGATGTTTATAATGTTAAAATACAAAGTCTATACTTTCTTATGAATTAGATACTCAAATTACCGATACTGACAAGCTAGGATATAAGATGAGAACCTCCTATCTTTTATATTTTCTGAGATATTAATATATTTATTGAATCAACTAGGCCCCACTCACTGCTTCCATTTTTGAAAATACTTGCTTACGTACACCTACTTCGCCAAATGACATGAGTATAAACAATCAAAAGCTCAGAATGTCCCCCCTAGTGGTTTTCTCAGTCTCTCTGAAGTATTTGTGTGAGAAACTCTTTCTTTTCATGCTAGATTCCAAGTGGTAAGGTGAGACATTAGTGAGCTCAAAAATCATATTTTTTTAGACCCAAATATAGCTTGATAAATCATAGTGGAATTCTGTGGTGTTGATATAGTAATTTATGATTTTTTGTTATTTCAAAATGCATATATATAAAAAAACCACAAAAAAATTATTTTGTTTTACATCCTCCACGTGTGAAACTTGATAAGGCTTAGCAATTTACAGCTAGCAGCAAAGGAGTACAAAGTTTGTAACAAGAAGAGATACTTGTTTTCTATACTTCTTTATTTACTGTTCTATGTTTTAAGAAAAGTAACTGAAACTTGAGAACTTATTTTTGAATAGTAAAAATGTATATACATATATAATGTATTATAACCGAAATATTAACATATTTTACAAAATACTGTTTCACTAGAACACAGCCAAGCCAGGTCACTTTGTAAAGGCCAGTTTTATATTCTT
Source organism: Limulus polyphemus (assembly GCF_000517525.1). Classification (NCBI taxonomy): domain Eukaryota; kingdom Metazoa; phylum Arthropoda; class Merostomata; order Xiphosura; family Limulidae; genus Limulus; species Limulus polyphemus. Next base: position 377,698 of record NW_013666043.1, read on the forward strand.
GGATACAATAACAATAGTGCACATGTGCCGCGTCATTGCAACTTCTGTAATGTTAGTCAGGCATGGCTGAAAGGTTGATAAAATAAAAAATAATAAATATATATATAGATGTATAATGTTATGAGATTTGAGTCATTTAGACTAAACATTTGTGTTTTTGTGTTATAATTTGTAGTCATTCTAGAATGAAAAAAAAAGCATAATTTATAACTATTTTCTAATTCTTTTATGGTGGGTTACAAGGTCAGTCAAATTGAGCAAACCCTTACAGAGATACAATAGTGAAAATAACAGGTAAAATATAGTTTTTCTAAAAAAAAATGTTTGATAATTATCTGGAGGTTATAAAAATTTTGCATGTGAAATTTGAAAGTTTTCTGATGCATAAAAGTATTTTTAATCCTAAAATCCAAATTACTTTGAATGTTGGATAGTCAATATTCAAAAAGAAAAAATGCATGTGAAAAACATTATTTAAAAAATCTTAAAACCTGATAAAAAAATCTGATATTTTCATAAGAAAGCCTTGTAATGTTTACTGATAATCTGCAAAATTTTGTGAGGATATGCTTACTGTATTAAAAGTTATAGCACGAAAACTATAACAAACATAAAATGGTTACGAGGTCGGTCCCTGAGACTGAGCCCATAGCAAGAGAGTTAATGATCATAAATAAAATTTTCAAGTCTTAATATATGATAGTTACCTTGGCAGTGTAGTTAATATCTGCACCTTTTTCAAGTAGAAGAGAGCCAATACTTTCATTGCCATAATGAGCTGCAATGTGGAGAGGTGTAAAGCCACTCTGAAATTATATAAAATATATAAGTGAATTAAAATTTAGTAGCTATACTACTTGAGAAACTAAGAGAGAGATAAATATATAAATACAATTGAAAACAACAAACTTATTTAATTTACAGAAAAAAATGCATTTTGTTTGAAGCTGATCAACAGTCTAAACACACTTGACATGCTCCAAATTTTTTTTTCCAATTCATCTTCAGGACTCGTGAACTTTTTCATGTAAACTAAAAGAGGTTGTTGTTTTCAACAGTACTTATTTAGTTAAGAATTAAAAGAAGTGTCCAATAAAAATTTTATTTTAAAGTGAGAGGAGTAACATATCTTTACAAAGGATGCAATAGGTCTGAGTTAATGAGAAAAAACATTTTTGAACATATATAAAACTTGACTAAAACTAACAAGAGCTTTCAACCATTTGCTGTATCTTTATTATTAGAAAATTATAGTATATACCACTACATAGCACTGAGTATGTTATATTAAAATGATTTTGAACCTGCAAATCAGCAAGTCACATATTGTTTGATATCATAACCAATATAACGCAGTGGTGAGGCAGATTATATCAGAACTACATTTTGACATTGTTTGCTATTTTTAGGTAGTGTAATAAAGATACAACAAACAAAGATATGTGATAGCCCTTTCAAACACAAAATATTCATATACATAAATCATAAAGATGTGTTCAGAAAAAGGATTTAGAGTTTCAAGACTTTTTGTGCTTAATGGCATTGGAAAACAAAAATATAGATCAACTATGTGCACCAAAACTATCTAGAAAAAGGCCTATAACAAGCCTTACACCAGCCATAATTGGTGAGCATCCATGAATACCAAGGTCAGTAGCAAAAGCCATTCATGTGCCCTAGACAACAGTACACAACATGACCATGAAGGATCTCCACTTTGAAAGTGAGAAATGTACACAAGTTAGTTCCACAACATATCCAATCAATTGTCACATACCTCAAGCATCTGGAGAATAAATGGGTATTCATGATATTCTTTATAAAGATATTTCGGTCACATTGTCAGATGCAGCACCTATGGGTTTCCGTGTGATCACACTATTGAAACAATGCTGGAAAACCATCATTCTGATACAATAAATGGCTTATGTAAAGCAGCAGAGAGGGAGAGTTTATTAAACTTCAGAGCCTAACGACAGGGCCTTTTAAAATTGAAATTACACTTAGGGTTACTGTTGATATGCAAGGCCATCAGACAGAGTATGACTGGACATGGTAACATGGACTACAATAACATAGTGAGATTCCAAAATAGTTTTAATATAATGTACTCAACCTCTATTAATAAATTTTAGAGATCCCAGAAAATGCAGGTACAAACAAATCATATTTTTTATATTCTATACACATAATGAAACTTAAAGGTCAATATATGTATGACATGCCCTGTTATTACTAATGGTCTGCTAACTTCACGCTTCATGGAACAAATTTGCAATTTCATTAAAACCTACTAACCTGCTACCAAACTGTAAGGAGACAAGTATAAGACTCAACCAATGTGGGATTTTATGTTCAACCAGTAACATCTGAAAATTTCACTTACGTATGGTCTCCATGGAAGTCACATCTGCATGTAAACTGTCGTACTCCTCCAGTAAGAAGCAGCTACAGTTTATACAGTATCTTCCTATAAGATGTTGAACTTTCTGTCACTACTCAGGAAATTAAACAAGCCCTATAAGACAATCTATCACCATAATATCCATGATGTTAGAAAAACATGTAGGTTCAAGAAATCTTGATAGAAATGAATAAAAGCCCTATAACCCGAGCGCTTTTCGAAAGGTGGACCTTTCTTCTTCAGGAGCAAACTGGGAATGGTGGTGTAATCGATTGAGTGATATATATATATAAAGGGAGTTTAGTGACATCATGAAAGTAATCCGGTTTTCCAGGAAATGTTTATTCTATTTCTCTATGTACTGTTATAAGCATCTCATTTCTGGTACAATGTAGCCAATGGCGAGAGTGCATGGGCAAAGGTGTTAGGGATATTTTACTTTAGAAATGGCTAAATACATGTATATTTAAAACTATATTTAAGTGTTTAAGATATCTGGATATCTTAAAGCTTGTTTGATTGTGCTTGTCAGAAAACAAGTTAGTAGTTTTTATGAACTTGCAGATTTGACAACTGGCTTTTTTGCATGGACAACAACCATTTTTGAGTGGGATGTAATTCACTTTTGTGTGAACAAGGATATATTTTAGAGTTCTGCTTTTTTAAAAGGAGACAATGGGAACTTCTGGAAATATGTGTTTAAGATGATCATTGAGCTGTAAGAGATGAAAATGTTTTTTCAGAATTTGTGAAACATTTCCGAGTTTAAACTGATAGGTAATAATAAGAGGAATTCTATTTGAAAGTTTAGTATTGTTCTAACTTACGATGTTTTTCCACAGAGTGTTGTTAGCCTTTTCAATTTGTCTGTCGATTTTGGTATCTTTATATCCTCTTTCTAACATGTTTTGTTTTAGATCCTTGGTGTGTGTTTTCTGTTTCATCTGAGCATATTTTCTTTATTCTAAGAGCTTGACTGTACATAATGTTTTGTTTAGTGTGAGCTTGGTGACAGCTTTTATAGTGAAAGTATTGTGGTCTGTCTGTAGATTTTTGTATAAGTCAGTGTGTAAAATTCCATCTTTTAGAAAACAGTGATGTGAAGAAAGTTAATTTGGGTAGGCATGTAATTACAGGTAAACTTGATTGTTTTGTGAGATAAATTCTTTAAGTGATTTATGACCAGGTGTCCAAATGAAAAATATGTCATCTATGTAATGTTTCCATGTATGAGGTTTTACAGGGCTTAGTTGAAAAAGCTGGTTTTCATGATCCATGAAAATGTTGGCATAATTGGTAGCCATTTTGGTACCCATTGCAGTACTGTTAACCTGAATGTAATGCTCATTATTGAATTTGAGGTTGTTCAGAGTTAAAACCAGGCTGGTAAGATCAGTTACTGTTTGAGATTTTGATTGGTTTAATGTGTACTTTAGAGTTTGTAGTCCTTTATCATGTGGAATATTAGTGTAAAGGGAAGAAACGTGCATCGTGCAAAGAAGACTGTTAGGTGGTAACTGTCTGTTAGTATTAATATCTTCTATGATGTTAAAAAAGTGAGTAGCATCCTTTATGTAAGAGGGAAGGGTACAGGGAATACATTTTATGTGTTGGTCAACAAAATCAGAGAAATATTCGAAATTATGGGTCGGCCAGAATTGCTTCATTTGTGTATTTTGGATAAGAGATAAATTCTATCAGGAAAAGCTTGTCTGGGTATCAAACTGAAAGGTCTCTTTGTTAATTTTATTGTTTCGGAGGAGTTCTATGGTTATAATAAACAGTTGTAGGATCATGTGAGACTGTTTTGTAGAAATTAGTGTCCTCTAGTTGCCGGTTAGCTTCCATGATATAGTCATCTTTGTTAAGAATAACAATAACCTCACCCTTGTCTGCTGGCTTTATTATGATATTGTTGTTCGATTAAGATTGTTTAGAGCAGTACTTTCATTTTGGTTAATATTATTAGGATATTGCTTGGAAGATTTTAAGGTCGGTATTATGTTATTATGTCATTTTCTACTGCTTTAAATACAACTCTCTAAAGCACAATCCAAGAAACTTTAAAATATCCAAAGAAATCACTTGTGAAACAAAAAACACCATTTACCTTATACAGTGTAACAAATGCATTCGCCAATATGTAGGACAAACACAACAACTCTTAGAGAACGTTTCAACAACCATAAATCTTCTATTAACACTGAAAAAGATCTCTCTGTTTCTCAAC
>NW_013666043.1:382352-424240 GCF_000517525.1 Limulus polyphemus
CCTGTTTTTATAAATTGATTAGCATAACATATCTTTTTCAATCAGTCTCCAGGTGTCACCTTTATTTTACTTAAACACTTAAGTATATTTTTAAATATACATATATTTAGCCATTTCTAAAGTAAAATATCCCTAACACCTTTTCACATACACTCTCAACATCGGCTACATTGTACCGGAAATGAGATGCTTATAGAAGTACATAGAGAAATACACTAAACATTTCCTGGAAAACCGGATGACCTTCATGATGTCACAAAACACCCTTTATATATATATCACTCAACCGTATATCCATGGTGTGCAAAGTATCATGTCCTACAATACTGGAAAAATTACTATTATTATTTTTTTTTAAGTAGGGGTTGAATACTCTTTGAATACATCCACTTTACAGCCAAAAAGCTGTATGCACCTAAAACCTAAAATACAAATCCCCATTACAAATCAACAAACACAAATCTAATTTGAATGTTTGTTTGGTTGTTTTACAGCAGAGCCACATTGGGCTATCTGCTATGTTTACCAAGAGGAATCAAACCCAGATTTTAGCATAGCAAGTCTGTAGACTTACATCTGCCCTACCAAAAAACAATGTTTTAAGATCCACAATAGAAGCTTCTTCTTCTGACCATCGAACTCAGACAACTACATTAACCTCATGCAGTCAAATCCAAGCCAAACTGATGAATAAAATACCAACATTGTGTACCATCTCTGCCACTGGCTTGAAATTACACCTGGACAAAGCCACTAAAGATGCTACACTACCACAAAAAAAAAAAGAGTTTGAAAACACTTACCAGTCTTCTGAAAGTTTACATATTTCCTGACAACTACCTTGTACATCATTTCCTCTAATGTCCTCAACTCTAGTAGACCACCGACACAATTTTATAATTATACATATATATATATATTAATGCTGTTTTTCTCCCAATTCAGGTGTAAGCTTGGACACCAGTCAGGTAGACTTTTCGTTGCCTGTCTGAGATTTTCTTGACCACTCTAGCAACCCCCCCTCCCCTACAACAAATTCTTTGGCATTGGACCTAGTAATCCCTGACACAAATTCTTCAGTATTAAATCTTTCACTTATTTTCCCTTTTTTTTTACTTCAAGTATTCTATGTATACCTCTAACACAACGAGGAAATTATTTAGTTTCCAAGTGTCCGAAGTTTTCAAATCCCAAATGCTTTCCGCCATTACAATAGTGAAAATATATAGCAATATCTATGTTGAAACACATTAATTATATGATAAGTCCCAGAATAAGGAACACAATAACCCAAAAGCTGTCTGTCAGTGTTATCCTGGCAGATCATCATTGAAAGGACTAGTTATGTGGAATGAGAGAGGACTGTTTACTTAAGCTTTTAAAATGTTACTGCTACAGTGCTTCCTAAATAGCTTGAGTTCTTGTATTTTCTGTTTTAAGCTATAATAAATATTCATAAGAGAATTAATAGGTATAAGACTATGTATATAACAAATTGAATTGTTTGATATTAAATCTTATTTTGGAGTCCATCATAGAAGCTCTTATCTGTTCACTGTTTCATTTTTCTTCCAGAAAAATGTTAATTTACATTGTTTGAATTTTGGAATCTAATTTTAGCTCACAGACTTTTTTTTAGACAGGGCATCATCAGCTTTGTTGTGTACAATGGATGTTCAAATTTTTATGGCCTTTTGTCCTTGGTATAGAATTAAAACTGTTTTGAGACTTCTTTTAAAGGTAGGTATCAGAGATCAAAATATTCTTACCAGCAAACATTATAAACCACTCTTAAAATAATTGAAAAAGCCAATTCTAATAAAATTTTATGATTTATCCTAAGCACAAGAAATACAACCACAATGATGTCATGGAAAAAGTTTCATTGAGAAAAAGAATTGTTTGAAAGGAACACACACATATATATATAAATCCACTCATATGTAATGTAGATGAGAACCTGATGAAAGATTTAGCACATCAAACCCAAAATATTATTCACTACTCAACAACTTCCAAGGTCCTAAATAGGTCTGACATATCCAGCATTCACACCCTGCTGAGGAAGACACAACTTTGCTGGGCCGGCCATGTTGTTAGAATGCCAAACAACTGCCTCCCCAAATGCATCTGGTTTGGTGAACTACAGACCGGAGCATGTTCCTGTGGTGGTCAGAAGGAGCGCTACAAGGACACAAACAAGGTCACGCTAAAGGACTGCAACATCAATCCTAATACTTGGAAAACTCTTGCCCAAGACTGCCCAGCCTGGAGAAATGCTGACACAAAGAGAGAAGCATCATATGAACAACATCTCATCCTGACAGCCCAGAACAAGCGTGCAGCATGTAAAGCAATAGGAAGCAACAACCAGAAGCCATCAGCCCCCCCTGCTGTATTGCCCTTATTGCGACAGACATTTTTAAGTCAGGATCAGGCTAATCAGTCACATCCGAACACACAAAATCAATAGATGATGATGAAAATGGCCCTCTTCAATTATGAAGGACTCAACATGTAATATGCTTAAACAAAACTTATGTGACAACTAGACCTATAATAAAACAATAGTACCTTTGAAGTAACATCTGGATTGTGGTCATTTTGAAGAAGTACATCAGCTGCCTTGCAGTCATCTTTTTTGGCAGCGATATGGAGAGCTGGAAGTCGAACTCTTCCCTTGGCATCATTCTCTAGCAAAATGGTCACTACTTTGTCATGACTTTGTTGAAGGGCTACTGCAAGGGGTGTAAAACCATCCTAAAACAGATAAAATACTTTATCTTATCTGAATATACAAGAGAACAATAAAAAATACACTATTAAAACAGTTAAAATATATATAAGACTATTTCTTATATACATCTTTCTTTTGCGAAACAAAAAAAAATTCTAAAGAAAATTAAGAATTAAGAATCAATATTTAAGTTAATAAGTTAGATTTGTCATAATTATAATTAGCAACTGTCTTAATTCAACTTAAAATACTTGAATGACTTTTGTGTTCTACATTCAAGTCACTGATGTGTAATATTTGAATATCTATAAATTACTTTGTTTGAATACCTCATTTTCCATATATTATATGTATCATCACATTACTGAACAACAACTTTAAAATAATGAACACAAAAAAAGAATACATTTTATATTTTAAATATCATTTCTATATTTATGAAAATGCCGTGATAAAAAATGAGAATTATTACTTTATTTTTCAATAAATGCATTTTACATGTATTATTTTCAATTATACATATTTTTAAAATTTTTATTTAAACACTTAATATGCGACTGAAAGAATAAATACATACAACTATTATGAATTATATAAATCTTCATATTAGCAAAGACACAGCTTTAATGAATTTCACAGCAAATCATAATTTTATGACATACATACATACAAGGTAACTTCACTGAAACTGCAGCTGTTTTATAAAAATTTTGATTTTAAACTATGAATTATTTATTATAAGCCACATACATAATACATATATACACACATTATAACGTACAATATAAATCTAAACTATATATTTTAAGGCAATAAAAAATCATCAGAGCATAAAACACTGTACAAGAACTATTACAGAAGAATAAAAATACAAATAAAAGCACTTTTTAAAAACATTTTTGTAAATATAAGATAAAATTTTATAGTTTAGAGGCTGATAATCTCACATATTTGTCTCACAAACATACTCTGTGTACTTTAACATCCTTCTTTCTAATCATATGATGTCAACAGTCATCAGAATAAGCTCTGGTAAGGAAATATGTACGTTTTTCTTATTCAAGTAACATTATAATTTCCCCTACCTTCTTGTACAGGAGTTGTGGTGAATCATACATATAGAATTGTTCTCAGTTTCACACTTTAATTTTGTAACTGCTGTAATTCATCCACATACACTAATAATTCATTCAGCTTGTTCAGTAAAAAAAGAAAAAAAACAGCTGCAGTTCATCATAAGAGAACAACTACAGATTTTCTCACCTCTGTTGCAAGGCTTTGATTAGCTCCATTGGCCAGTAAGAAGCGAACAACACTATCATGGTTTTCCTGTGCAGCCATGTATAGGGGAGTGAAGCCATTTTGGGACTGAACATTAACATTAGCACCACTCTGAATTAAAATTTTTACCACTGCTTCCTGACCTGCTAAGCAGGCAATATGTAAAGCTGTATTTCCTTTCTGTTGGAAATAAAAAATAGGAAAATGGTGTAATTAAAGACTCATTTACATAAACAGTATACAGAATAGGGGGTAAGAAAACACAAGATATGGAGGTAGCTTTAGTAATGTTTCACAATCCAATTAATTTACATAATATTTAGGTACATACCCATCTTGCATAAAGGCATACAAGCATGCAAGGGCTCTCTAGGAATTTATGATCATGATTTCAAGATTCTCTTTAATGAATAAAACTATATTAATATTTATTTGATCCTCATAAACCAAACTGTATGGTAAAAAGAGTTCCAAATGAAAAACATTCAATGGTAAGATGCCTCAAAACCTTTGTAGCGACTTTATTGGATCCATTAGTTCCAAGAAAAGCGTCATCTAAAAATACAGTAAATGCCACTCTATGATATTACATTATTTAATCACTCTCTCTCTATATATAATTACCTTACTTGGTATTTTAAAAATAGCTGCCATATATATATGCATATTTGTGAAATGTTTATTATCTTATAAAGGAACAACATCATCTCCCAATTAAAAAACAAATATAATAATTTGTTTACAGATATATACAGCTGATTGCATACAGGAATGAATTAAAACAATTCTTACACAAAAATAAACAGAATGGATGGTGTGTCCTTTTCATCTCATTACATACAGTCTCATTTAATGACACTGAAAAGGCTTATGAAAGATAAACTTTGCATCAGAAATACATTTTAATTGCAGAACTTCTGAATAATTTCACAGATTTTCAAAAACATTATTAGTATATCTTTTAAATGCATATTGTTATGCTTTACATTAACACTGAATGATAAAACATGGATGTATAAATTAAAACATAGATGTATAAACTATTTCTTTGTGAGAATAATTTCAGCATTAATGTTTGGTGAATATTTTTATATTCATGTTACCCAATTTAGTCAGTATAAGTCATTATTTTGATGTAGTATTTGTTTGATTCAAGAGTTAGTCTAGGCACTAAATTGTTCTCCAAGTTTAATAAAAAAAAAACCTTCAGCAAAACCTCTTGTAAACATAAATTTAAGGCATTAACTCTTTCTTGGCAGGGTCGTCTATTTTACACGACCTGATACGAGTGCAATAAACATGCTGTAACTCTGAGATTTCTTAACGTACCCTTACAGAATCTGGTAAGATTTTGTTAAAGATTATGTGTATCTTGTACACAAAGAATGACATTATTTTAATTAAGTATTTATACTAAAAATACGTTATTTATTTATTTCAGTTATTTGCACTCAAACTCTTAGAAGTTTGTGTGCAAGGTGATTTTAATTTTAAGTATCAAAATATTTTTATTCATCTTACACTTCAAGTTATATTTACATAACCTCTAGAACTTCCTCAATTTTTAAGGTAAACATTTATATTATGTTTTTCATTTCCTCTACCATATCACTAACTGTATCCTCAACATACAGTGCAATGAAATGTTTAACAGTTAAGAAACAGAAAAAATATACATACCTTTTAATTTTTCAAAGAATATCTTAAAATATCTTTTAATTATAATTAAAATTCAGGTCATTTTTTTCTCACATATAGTTAATTTTTAATGTTTTATTTTCCTTTCCTGTCTTTTACCTTTTATTACTCATCTCAGCACAAGTCAACGGTGCCCTAAGGGCATAATTAGAATATCTTAAGTAGAGATGCACAACTCTTCAGCATAATTATCTTACTCTTGCACAAGAGCTTAAGCCTTGAGAACTGATGCAAAGTGTGATATATATATATTTTTAAAATATTTAAACCTTTCAATTATACATTTTAAAACAATTAACTAAGATATAAAAGTAAGACCTAAATATAATTTGAATGTCTATCTAACTATAACATATTTAGCTGAGAAAAACTGTAAGAGCTATTGTGGATAAAGCAGCCAACAATACTATAGGCAGTTCCATCTACCAGGTGACGAGAACTGAATGCCAATTTCAGAATAAGTGTTGTTGGATTATAGTGTAAAATGAGTTCTTTCTTATAACTATATACATGTGTATGTAGCATCAATAAGTATTTCATAAGGCTCAAGCAAAAGTATAGAAGGTGGGCATAGCACCAATCAGGGATTGACAAAATTTATTACTTGTTTCTACTACTTTCAGTCAGAGAAACTTGAAAGTTGCATGTCAATAGAGCAACCATATGTACTTATTGTCTAGTTGTTCATTTACGTGACTGGCATTATCTTAAAACAAAACTGAGAGTGCAAAAGTTGGGATTTTTTATACTCGTGGGTAATGTGACAAGAAAACTTGAAGTTTTAAGTATTTTTCTTAAAGGTTTCTTTTGAAATAAAGGAATCAAAAGTTATATAACATAAAACTTTGATTCATAACATACACTATAAAGGTGTTTAACTAAATTTTTAATGTAACTCAGTGACTTGTGCAGAAAAGTGTTTAAAAGGGTACTCTGGGTGGAAGAGTTAACCCTCCCATACATCTGAACTTTAAACCCCTGACTAACTCTACAATGTTTTTTCTCAATAAGATAAATCAAATATACATTATGTTATTTATTTCCTGCAACCTAAACTTAGTGGAATTACCAACATACAGTGACAAGGATAATCAAAGTGCAGTAAACTATGTAACATGACTAATGTATGTTAATTGTAATTAGAAAAGAACTTAACAGAAAAACGAATGAAGATCCTTCAAAGAAGGTATCTGGTAATGAATACGAGCTGAGCTGTCCATCTATGTGATCTTTAAAATCAAACTACTAATATATCTTCATCTTAATGGAAGAAGTGAATTTATATTCCCAAGTGTTCAGAGGACCTTCAGAACAAAGTCTTAGGACTTTATGACACTTTTAATTTTATAAGGCACAATATCATTATTGACTACTACAGCTCTTCATCATAGACTAATAAGCATTCAAAATACAAGGATAACTAAGTGTTATTGAGTTTATTTCTGTTTAAGAATACTTGCACAAAACTACACAAGGGCTAACTATACATAGCCATCACAAATTTCAATCAATAAATGAGAGAAAAGGCATCTAATCAACAGCACCCACCATCAATACTTGAACTACTCTTATTTGACTAATTGGTGGGATTTGACCATCACTCTTATAGTGCACCCACAGCTCTCAAAGTGAGAAGTATATTTCTGTGGCAATGAGCCATGAACTGTTGGATTCAAAGTCTGAGTATGCTAACTAGTAGGCCATCCCTGGCCCCCAATGCATGTAAAATGTAAGGTATAAAAGCAAGTCTGTAAACTGTGTTATGAAACTTAACAGCAGTTATATTTAAAAAAATCAAAGATCCCATGAAATAACAAACCCAAGCCAACAACTGGCTTAGAACTACTGGCTACAAGTTACATTATCTCTACTTGACCCAACTGGTCAATAAAAGAGGAAATTATGCAAAGGAAATGCAGATGTCTTTAAGTGTAAGAATCTGCTTGCTGTATTAACATTTATACATTTCTAGTCTTACTTTGTAAAAAAGAATGCACAAAGCTGAGTAAGGGTTAGAAATTTAGAATTAGTGTGAAGATATACAGTATTTCAGCTGTTGTCAAAGTTACCATATGAAATAATACATTTATTTTCCTATAATAAGATAAAGTACTGAATTGTCATACATGCTTTTGTTATTTGGGATAAAATGAAACTTAAACTTAAAAAACAAACAAAAAATATATGTGATAGTTTTTAACCTACAAGACATTTATCAGTCTGAAATATATTATTCAACAAGTTTAAACAGAATAAGCTACTTTCAGGCACATTTGAGCTGATCCTACAAGTTGTTGAAATATAAAAAAATTACAACCTTTTCCTGAAAATGGATTATAAAACAGTAACTGCTGATAATTTGGTACTTATTTGGATAGGGTGAGATGATTTTGGACAATATCCATGATGTAATGAAAATCCAGCCACACTATCAAACACAGACATCCTCATATTTAAAACATCTAATATGCAGAGAGAAAAACATCAATAAACTGAATAAACATTTTAAGTGTTTTTGAAATACAGTTTACCTTGACATAAAGAGAGAGACTTTGCTTTGAGGAGCAAGGCCACTTTTGAGTGTCTCTCTTCTTTATTCAAAGTACATTTAGTAAGAGAAACTCCTCAAAAGTAACAAAAGCACAAAACTTTACTGAAAAGTATTTGAAAACTGGTACATAGCAACTGTGTTTAGACAGAAGTTTTACAATATTATATTAAAATCAATTAACAAACCTTTGTAGAAGCATTTACATTGGCTCCTCTCTTTAACAACTCACTAACAATATTCACATGACCTTCTTTAGAAGCAAGATGCAAGGCATTCAACCCATTCTGTTCAATAATGAAAAAAAGATAATTAAACAAATACAACAGTAACAGTTCAATAATAATGATTTTCTTAATATTTGATAATAACTTACATATCATTGTTATACTAGACACACTTTAATATCACTCAGCAGGATTGGTTACATGAACAGAATAGTAAATATTTTGAGTATAATTGGACTTGACAGTAACAGCCATCATGACAGTCTAAATATGATTACAACAGAATTCATTTCATAATATAGATACAATATTCCCACCATTTATAATATAAATAAAATATTACACATTAGACAATATTAAACATTGTTCTTTAACCTATGATCTCTGTAACTGTATTACACCACAGTTAACTTTATAATATAAATACAATACTAGATATTGTTCCTTAACCTATCTCACTAACTATATTAAACCACAGTTAACTTTATAATATAAATACAATATTACACATTGTTCTTTAACCTATCATCCTAACTATACTAAACTACAGTTAACTTCACAATATAAAAACAATATCATATATTGTTCCTTAACCTAACTCCTTAATTGTATTAGTATTAATCATAGTTGACTTCACAATATAAATACATTATACAATACTCCTTAACCTATATTTGTAACCTTATATGTATATTTTAGCTGTTTAACAAGATTAGTGAAGCCACCATCACTAATAATTATTTACTCTTATAACAGATTGTAATGATACTACATTTTACAATAAGGAGTCATATGTAGTCAAACAGGTTTCCACCAGTAACATCATTTTTAAAGTTCAATATTCTATAATCTTACTTCAATATCAAAGTGTTTTTATGTTTCACTATATTGCATATTTTTTATTTAGATCTTACTGTTAAAAAAAGTGGATTTCTTTTTCAATCTCTCCAATTCACTATTTTTTCATTTTGAATACGAAAATAACAAAAGAATTGAGGTAAACAAGATAATTGTACATTTCACAAATACCTCATTTATACACAACGATGGTTTCACAAGTAAAGGCATCATCAGGTACAGACTGCCTTTACTGATTAAACCATGGTCATGAGTAAATGATGTATTTGTGAAATGTAAAATTGTCTTGTTTTTTCTCAATTCTGTAATTATGGAGTTTCACCAAATACCAATGGTTTCCACTATTATACAAAAATAATAATTTTATGAGCATAATAACCAGACTATTCAACTTACAGCATTACTGGCGTTGATGTCAGTGCTTCCTTTCAAATACTCTAGCACTTTTTCTACATTTCCTGACCTAGCAGCTCTCAAAAAGCTTGCACTGCTATCAGCCTGAAAAAAAAAGCAATGAAGGAAAAGGGATTAAGATTTAAAAAAATAATTATAGAACATAATTAATTATTCTTCAAAAATATTTCACTACTTAAAATTCATTGGTTGCCAGTTCCACTGTTAAGTGTTCTCAGTCACCAAAATAACCCAGTGATAATCTAATACAAGGTATTAACAAAGCTCAAACCCCATCATTTTATATAAAAGCTAAGGTGCCATTTGCACTACATTGTTTATACATTTTTTCAAGAAAAAATTAATGGGTTATCACAAAAAACTAGGTATCAGCAAAATTATTACAGTTTAGTATTTTAGAAATAACAGAAAAATAGATCCGAGTTCAGAACTAGTCCTTGTCTACTTGTAGGTTTCATAATATTATAGCTGTTTCTGGTAACTGATAAACATTTGAGTGTCACTCTATCTACTTGTAGGTTTCTTAATGTTACAGCTGTTTCAGGTAACTAATACTTGAGTGTCACTGTGCCTATTTATAAGTTTCTTACTATTACAACTATTTCAGGTAACAGATACTTGAGTGTCACTGTGCCTACTTATAGGTTTCTTAACATTACAACTGCTTCAGGTAACTGATATTTGAGTGTCACTGCGTCTACTTATAGGTTTCTTAACACTACAACTGTTTCAGGTAACAGATATTTGAGTGTCACTGTGTCTACTTATAGGTTTCTTAACATTACAACTGCTTCAGGTAACTGATATTTGAATGTCACTGTATCTACTTATAGGTTTCTTAACATTACAACTGTGTCAGGTAACAGATATTTGAATGTCACTGTATCTACTTATAGGTTTCTTAACATTACAACTGTGTCAGGTAAATGATATTTGAGTGTCACTGTTAATTTTACAAGTTTTTCAAAAAAGTAATTTTATAAAATGTTATATGTATTCAGTACAAGTTATTAAAATGTGAGATTATAATTCATAAGGTTGAACAATACTGTTATAAGAATTTCATGTATAATATACAGTGGTGAGCTTTTTTAAAACACTAGCAATATCAACCTAAAAAATGAAAATCAGTAACAGTAATATTTTAATAGCAAACTCACTGATTAAGCTACAACCAAATAATACAACTAACAACTTCATTAATCTTTCATAATCAATTTATTACACGAGACTTTTTTTTTAGTCTTTTACATTTTGTATTGTCTTTGAATGAATTATTGGCATGTCCTTGCCAGATGTTGTAGGTCACCTATAAGTATCATGTATACCTTCCGTTTGGTTACAACTCCTTCAGAAATTCTACTATCAAAACTAATACAATTACTCATACACAATGTCACATGCCACTACAAGCATTCATACCTTCTGAGCCAAGTAACCACAAACATCCACGCTCTCAGAAAATGTAGCTTCAGATATTCAAATTCTCTGGAATATGTAACTATAAGTGACACACAGAACAACGAGTATTCAAATATACTGGTCCATCTAACTACAGATCCTGGTCCATGTAATTAGAGATATACAGAGTGACACATATAACTACAGGTATGCAAACACAATGGTTCATCTAACTACAGACATTGATAGATCCTGGTCCATGTAACTACAGATATACAAAGTGACACATATAACTACAGGTATTCAAACACACTGGTTCATCTAACTACAGACATTAATAGATCCTGGTCCATGTAACTACAGATATACAAAGTGACACATATAACTACAGGTATTCAAACGCAATGGTTCATCTAACTACAGACATTAATAGATCCTGGTCCATGTAACTACAGATATACAAAGTGACACATATAACTACAGGTATTCAAACACACTGGTTCATCTAACTACAGATGTTCATAGTCTCTAAAGTCTAAGTACACACAATCACACATTCTAAAATATATATAACTATAAACATTCACACTCTCTGGCACATGTAACAGTAGTATTCTTGCTGAACTGTTGAAGGTAAATTACACATTAGAAAAACTTGTTACCTACACACACACACACACACACACACTAGACTATGAAAGCACAGTCTTCAAACTATAATTACCAACAAATAACTCACCTGTCCTATAGTTAAAGTCATTCACACAAAAACACATTCTCCCCTTTTATGAACCGACCTTGATAATGGTTTTGAAATCACTCCTGTGTGGACTCTCTTCTGATTTACAAACCTGTTCAAAGTTCATAGTTTCAGTTTCACCAGGATAGCCATGATCAGCCTTTAGTACTAAAATTTTGAACAATGCAAACACTAAAATCACCAGGAACACTCCTAATACCAGGATCATTATTTACAAAGGTATTGGTGTTTGTTTTTGGAAAATATACCAAAAATAAAATCAGGCTAAGCCAACAATTCGAACCATCAATAACACTTATTAAAAAGGTTTTTACAGTATACAGGTTTATTATACCCTATACTCTTGAAACAGAGAGAATAATAAATAAACTGATAAGATAACTACTATCCTTACACAAACCAATGTAATCAAGTATATACATTTCAACAAAGCAGTGAACTTGCTGCATCTTAATATTATGTTATGGGAACAGTCTGATCCTACATTAACCTTGAACCAGAGACTCTCTATACAATCCCAGCCAATGAACAGCTAGAAAGATATAAATATAGTGCTGGAACTGTAGGATGTAAATGAAATATTATACTGGCATGGGCAGTGAAAAGATCCTTCATCAAATAGGTATAGTGTAGTTTTTTCTTCTACAATAAGCTTGATGATTGTATTGCAATGATTAGAATTAATGATTAACGATGAAGAAAATTTTTTAATTTAGTGTTTTTGCAATTGTTTATACATTTCAAAGATATGATGTCTAATTTTTATTTTATTTTTTAATGTAAACAGAATAGTGTATATAAAACACAATTCAGCAGTTCAGTTCAAATATTTCTGCTAACTGCCTAACAAAATAATTACACACACACACACACACATATATATATATTTTTCACTTTCAGATTCAAATCGTTCCTCCCTAAACATTTTAATTTGTAGATGAAATAAGTTCCTAATAACTTTTATTTCTCCTGAGATACTGCCAATCATCTTAAGTGTGTTAATTTGTTTTACTTTTCCAAACACGAGAAGATATCTTGTCACAGAATGGTACAAACATAAGTTTCTGCAAGAGGAACTGCATGCACACACTTAACACCTACCTAATTCTGCTACAAACTGACTCACAATGCTTGACTAGAGCTGGCCTTCTAGAATGTCCATCTCAAAATAACTCTGAGGTAATACATGCACTTGCACAATTTTAGGGAATAACCAATAATTTTTTTTGTATACAAAGTTAGACAGTATATTGTGTAATTTACTATGATTTTCTCTTTCCATTATCCTCTATTCACTTTTACCAGTACTCATCATTTGATTTTAAATAAACACACACATAAATAAGATGCATGAAAGGCTTTTAATACAATTCTAGTTAATAAACAGCTAGAAACATGTAAAAACAAGAATTATAGATCAAACTGAAAGTCAAGATATGAGCATACCAATTTATATCCTTAATCACCATTTTTTTTGGGGGGGGGAGTAAATTACTGTCACTTTATCCTTATTAGTTATGCAGTAAACACAACTTAGTGTTATTTATTTTAAAGGTTAGGTCAACACATAGATGTAAAAATTTATTTAATGTTAATTACATTATTTCCAACTTGTTTACT
Source organism: Limulus polyphemus (assembly GCF_000517525.1). Classification (NCBI taxonomy): domain Eukaryota; kingdom Metazoa; phylum Arthropoda; class Merostomata; order Xiphosura; family Limulidae; genus Limulus; species Limulus polyphemus. Next base: position 395,897 of record NW_013666043.1, read on the forward strand.
GCATAATACTCAATGAGTTATTATTGGTTATGGTTTATGTATTGATTATTGATTTTATTTCATGTATTATTGAAAAGAAAAGATAACCTAGTGCCTAATTCTTGTAATAAAAATTACCTAATTAAGCAGTTTATCTGATTTATTTATGTTTCTCCATTATGACTACTGCCTCAAAATTTGTCAAAAATATATATATGTTGAACTATAATATTACACGAAATTTGGTCTATTACTAACTCAACACTGAGTTTTCTTCAAACTGTCAACAAATGTTTCCATAAAAGGAGAAATTAACCAAGAAAAAAAAATGTATATCTTTATAACAGTTTGCTCATATTTAAGTGCAAAGCCACGCAGCCGACTATCTTCACTGTAAAACTGGTATCAAACCTAAAATTAAACCGCTTGCCTAACATGTGCGAAATTTGCTACTACCTATACAAGCAATTCTATCAGTATTACCTTCAAAGGTTTTCCTAAAGAAATTTAGACGCCCCTAACTTTAGTTGTTGCTATTAATAGAAGTCACTTGACTTAAATTGGAAAATTTGAACCCACAATGATTTCATTCTGTGTTCTTGACCAAATTATAGTTGCCGATTTAGGCACGATTGATTGATGAAAGCCATAAAAGCCGTGAAGTCAAGCTAGAACAATATGGAGTAGACGGGAGGGGGAGGGGATCAACAGCGTTTTATGTTCGTGGTGTTTCTTAACGTTTGATTATCAAGCTGAATGTTCTAGTTGTTATTTTAATCCGGTAGTGATTATTTTTAATTTAAACTGTCCTATAAGTTTAGTCTAGCATAACGTCGGTTTAAAGAAGTTTCGTTGGACTGCATCAAGCGTAGTTTCCTTTCTATAAGTGGCTGTTTCAAATTTCAAAGTTTTTCTAGGATGTTCAGTTATTTGTAACGTAAGTGAATTTACGTATTTTTAATATTTCAAAGGTAATATACATAAATTAATATAATTAGAACACGTGCAATCATTCCTAAAAAAAAGTTCAGTTTTTCTCGAGAAATTGTTTTGTTTTTACCTCAATCCCCTCTATCAAACTTTTTGACAGTATAAACGTTACGTACTACTACGTTCAAACAGGAGTAGACGCTTAAGTATGAACGCTTAAGTAGTACAGGCCCTTTAGTAGTGACATAAAGTGTGATCTATATGGAAGTAAAGGTTGGAAAACAAACTTTTTTTCGAAGAAAACTAAACGTTTTCTTATAAACTAGTGCGTGTATGTGGACGATGTGACATGCTTATACAAACCTCCGGATATTTTTAAATATCAGTTCCGCAACGACATGTAGAAGAACAGATCTTCTCTGTCCCCAGCTCTCAGTGGCTTCATGCAATGATCTCTCGCCCAAAATAATGCAGACTCGGATATATCAACTGTTACTACAACTCTAGCCCCTGGAGATGATTCGACAAGATTTGAAACAATAAAGCCCCCTACTATGTAGCACTGAATCATCTACTTTTGCATGTCCTTAAGATGTAACTTCTAAGTTTTCTGTACCGTCAGAGCAGAAATCCTCAAAAGACAGTTCCACGTTTCACATCCATAATGAGGGTCATCACTACGTCAGAAGCATATCTTGCTCAAAATGTCCTGAAACTGTCAAACTGTTTACTAGCTTTCGGTGATAGCCCAAAAGAGAGGTGGGATTTTTCACAAGGACATAAAAGTGCTTACAATAAAGTAGTTCTGAAAGCATTCCAGACAAAGTCAATTCCTCCAGTACAAGTAGCACAGTCCAGACAAATTGAGAGAAAAGTGCATAAAAGCAAATGAGGAACTAGCCAACAGGGTTGGTTGTCTCATGATACAAATCTATAATTACGCCAAGAAAGTTATATTTACACTCATTTCTCTGTCGCGAAGTAGCGACAGAAATCGCAAATGCTTTCCAAATGAATGATGACGGACTAAAGGACATTGGAATCAAAGCACTTCAGTATCTCATTCCAAAGAGCCACTAAGTATTTCTGGGATGTATTGTTGAGAAAATATGCTCAAGAAGACTCTGGCAATAACTCTCTGCTGTGATGGCAGCAATGATAGGATCCAAATCGGCAAAGTCTATGTAATGGTGAAGGCAGTGGCAAAGATAGACGAGGAAAAGCAGTACTTTCTAGCATTGATCAGCCTCAAGACTAGAGCGCAAAGGACTGTGTGCTGTATATAGTCAGCATCCTAAAACACAGGAGGGAAACAGGACTTCATGAAATTCTGTACTCAGATGTCCTCACATGACATAAATTGAAGAAACGCTAAGAGTGGGGAGAAGGGTTGTCTGTGGGTCATAATAGAATTCATACAGACAGGAAACTAAGATGCTGAGCTGGCAGCTCTCCTGAAGATGTGATTGTTTCATGCATAGGTCCATTTGGCTTGGCAGACAGTAACTAACACAGGTGCTAAGGTTAGTCATATTTTCCAACAGCTGATTTGGATGTATTCTTTCTTTTATTGCTTAAGTCTCTGTTCTCACGAGCCCTGGGTTATGACTGCTCACAACAATCTCCACCTGATGAGACTACTGAGGGTTTTCGAAGTAAGATCGACTGATGTCACCTCCGATCTCTAAAATGTTGTTTTGTCTTCCTGACACCCACTCATCCTGTTCTTTCAGAACTCCAAAGAAACATCAGCAAGTGGACTTATCCACTTCCTCATAAGCTGGTTTGTTTGGTTTGAATATTGCGCAAAACTACACGAGGGCTATCTAAGCTAGCCATCTCTAAGCTAGCAGTGATAGACTAGAGGAAAGGCAGTTAGACAACACCACCCACCGTCAACTATTTTGGCAACGAATAGTGGGATTGATTGTCATATTATAATGCCCCTACGGCTGAAAGGGCAAGCATGTTCGGTGACGGGGATTCGAACCTACAGGTTGCGAGTCGAGCACCCTAACCTCCAGACCATGTCAAACTCCTCCTCATAAACACTGACATCTTTGAATTGAATGATACATTTTTTTTGTCTTCACCCGATATCAACAACAGCTTTAATCTAACTCTGTAATTATCTTGGGCGTTGATATGCTGACATCCCAAGTGATGCTAAAAACCTAGTTCACTGAAGGGGATGGATACCAATGTTAGGAGTTTAGGTTACTACACTACAAGAACAGATGGAGTAAAATGAGGAAGATAGAAAAGCACATTCAGAGGATGTGAAGTTTTACATCACGACGCAGCGGCGGAAAGAACACCACAAACTTGTCATAAACAAGCTGGATAGCTCTACAGTCACTGATGAAATCAATGATTCACTTGTAGTTTCTCACCAACAAAATAATTCTCTATCGATGAAGAGTGCCCGTTAATCATCAAGACTATCGCTACCTTGAAACCCGACAATTGGATCTGGTAAAGCTTGGGATGGAGTATGGTAAGCTGATGGAGATAAACTATGTCGAGGTAATTTGCAACAAGCTTCATCAAGATGTGGTGCACCTGTTTACCGAATCTGAACACCATACGACAGTCAAAACTGCTATTGTTCACATTCTTGCAGCTAAGTCACACAGTGCAGAAGCTGAGCGCCTGATCAGTTCCAGCAGTATCCTCAGGACAGGTCGAGTATGCATTAGGACACCAATAATCTCTATCTCTTTGTTCACTACAATATGTCCAATTTATACATGTGAACAGCAGCAAGCACAAGACACAGCCCAAGAAAGTTTGATTCAATACTGGTACATGTGTTGAACATACGTGTGTCGTTCAAGGTTTATATCTAACATATATAAACGTTCAATGAAATGCGATATTAATTTTCTGCACAGACCGCAAATTAAACTGTAAATTTTGTGTAAAAATGCATATTACAAAAAGCCTAGTTTTCCGTCTAATGACAACAGAAGACTTTTTCTTTTATTGGAACACTTATACTGCAGTATCCCAACACATGGACGTGTCCAGAAGAGTGGGAGGGGAAGCATTCCTCTTCTGAGATATAGTGTTTTGAGATGTTTAAACTCTCTACAGTATGACTCCCACTGACATCAAGTTTTAAATTTTTATGCTCCCGAAAACTTTTCACTCACCCTTATGTTTCCCCAAATAAGAAATCCTAGAATTACCATTATCCGCCCATATCAAAATATATACAAAAGAAACAAAAACAGTAAGGTTTTATACATTTCAAATTATATACATAAACGAAATTATAGTTTTTACTACTGATTTTTATTCTATATCTTAAATTATAAACGTATAATTTATTCTCCAAAATTCAAGCCCCTCATTTCTACCACTACCTTAGCAACAACAACATAGCGAAAACTGAGTGACTTTGGACAGCAAACACATACACTGCTGTATGATTTATCATCATCTACTACATTTCTCGAAGGCCCTTAAATGGTGCACTGAGTGCATAACTTGTGTTTGTACCTAATGTGTGGGTGAAAGTATATATTTTTCTGTGTGTATGTATGTACGGTGACTACTGAATGCAAAAGTATCAATCATAATTGTGGGATGACGTAATAATTTTTACTAATTTTTACATTTACTCTTCAGCACAGTATCCTGTTTAAGTCATGAGCTAGTATTCACCAAGCTTTAATTTTCATATGTGTATGTGTGTGCATAAAGTATTTTGTTTGTTGTTCGGCACAAAGCTAGACAACGGACTTTATGCGCTCTGCCATCGCAAGTATCGAAACTCGATATTTAGCGTTATTAGCACTTGGACATCCGCTCAGCCACAAAAGGCCTGTAGAAACAGAAAGTCAATCAACCAGAGCAACACAAATTTCATAAATAATAAAATAATGTTTCTGGTTCACATGTACTGTTTATTAAACATGAAAAAACGCAGGCCAAGCGATGTGAGGATTGAGGATCCAATACTTTTACGTACTTTATACAGTGGCTGAAACCACCAGAAATCGACATTTACAGAAGCAAATGTATTTAATACTGCAAAATATCAACCAACAAAAAATAATGGCATGTGTGTATCCATCCCTTGAATTGAAAGTAATTATCTAATAAAAGCTTGAATAATAGTAAAGAACTAGCTAAGCAGGTTTACCATATGAATAAACTTCAGCCGACTAATGTTTATAAATTAATATTCCTTCACTGCTGCACAATATACTTTGGACCCTGTAACTTACAGTCTTTTTCCAGTCGGTCTGTATGAATACTTCTGGACAACTAATGTTCGTAAAGCAGTTAGGCCTAAGGGAATGTATAAACCACACCTGTATTCTACCGAACTAGCATATGAGCCTTACGGAATAATGGAGGAAATGCGTCATCAATTTTGAGAAGTGGTGTTCTCAACAACATCCATGAACGTTTTATTTTCTTTTTCTTTTAGACTACTGTATTTATATCTCTCAGAAATACAAATTTCAATCTTCAATGTTTGATGAAAATAAATTGTTCTAGCTATTATATCGTATATTTAGTTTTCCACATTCAGAGAAACTGAAACTTATATATTTCATATACTATATATACAGTACAAAGTCAGATGTAGTTGTTGGAATTTCAACTTGAACGGCGCCCTTATATATGTCCTAAGGTCCAATAGATCCCTAGAGTTCAGGTTTAGCCATCCTTAATTTTGAGCTTCTGGTTAGATGGAAGCCTTTGTTTGTTTTGAATTTCGCACAAAGCTACACGAGGGCTATCTGCGCTAGCCGTCCCTAATTTAGAAGTGTAAGACAAGAGGGAAGGCAGCTAGTCATCACCACTCAAAGCCAACTCTTGGGCTACTCTTTTACCAACGAATAGTGCGATTGACCGTAACAGTATAACGCCCCCATGGCTGAAAGGGCGAGTATGTTTTGCGGGACGGGGATTCGAACCCGTGACCCTTAGATTGCGAGTCGTGCGTCCTAATCACCTGGCCATGCCAGGCCAGAAGGAAGGCAGCTGGTCAGCAGCATCCACCGCCACAAGGGCTTTGTCCGGTTCTTTTCAACCGAATAACAGGATTTATATATATATTTATTTATTTCTGGTAAAATAATTGGCCATTAAAACAGCATTCATTATTAATAGTATGGTGTACTGAATCCACATATTTGTCCCCAGTGAGCTTTTCCATATTTTGAACGGGAAGAATATCTTACTTTGAGCAGGAACAACGTAAATCATTATCACACATGGGGAGTAGTAAAACATAAAGTCATTTTTTTCCGCGACATAGTGGCTCCTAGAGTGGCTCTAAGTTTTTACAGTACAAACTTCTAGGTCACAGCTTCGTCATCTCTTGACCGATTCGAGATCTAATCACAATTTTGTACTCAGGAGGTCAAACTCTTTTGACTGATGTACATGATCACGCCCAAGGTCTCATAGACTAATTTACTCTAATCCTGCCTAAAAGAATTTCAATTAGAGGGTAAGAGGTTAAAGATCCTGATGAGTAATAAAATCGAATTGGGTATATGCGCGCCCCACGCTTCGTATTGCTGGCGTACAAAAATATATCAAAAGGAAGAGAAAAAGGTATCGTAGATTAATTTACACTAATCCAACCTAAACGAATTTCAAGTGCCACGGCTATTGAGGATTCCCTCTTGTTTCAAAATGCATGTTATTATTTTTTGCTTCTATAAACATTGTCCTTTGGTGTTCTGATAAGGTAGTATTAAGTTTATTTAACGGAAGTGACTATAACTACTTGTCAGTATTACGATCTGTGATTTATCTGAAAACGACCTCACGAGTAAAGTATCAAATTGTATATCAGTCATGACAATAATTGAGAGACAATGGATCATTGTTGTATATCAGTCATGACAATAACTGAGAGACAATGGATAATTGTTGTATATCAGTCATGACAATAATTGAGAGACAATGGATCATTGTTTATGTAATCGTGTTGTCACAAAGTATCATATGATGCACTGACAAGTACTAGCATAAAACATCCGTGGTCGGCTGTGGGGTTCATGTTTCACGGAGGGCCCCAATGTACCGACCAAGCCCCTCCATATCCCCCAATTACTCTATAGCTACACCACGGAGGGACCTTACCTGAAAGCATTAGGTCATCCGCCTATAGTGTCCAAAAACTAGTGTTATGTTGGGTCTCTTCTAAGTGGAAGGGGAGGGGTACAAACACAGTTTCAAACATCAAGAGGGAATAAAATATCAGGTGCCAGATTTGACCCTGAAAACCCACTATTCCCATCATGTTTGGATAACGACACCCATGTTCTCCCCGAGTTCACCGGTATACCAAGTTTATTTCTTCTAGCTTCGAAACTGTATAAGTTAGTGGACCAACAAACTCACAAACACGCAGCGTGAATTAATAAAGAATTAGGGGGCGAAGCGATAAAACACTGCACGGAGAGTGTAGACTTGGGTTACAGTCTGAAAAGCGAAATCCTCTCAGAAACAATAAAACCTTGCGTGATAATAACAACACGAATGTTGGGTATATCTCTCATGCAACTACAAAGGAAGTGTTATAGTAAACAGTAATATATTTCTATTCATAAAAAAGAAACATAAAGGTCGATATAAAACTCGACTTTTTTGAAAATACAACACTTACTACTTGAGGGACTCAGTAAGGCTGTTAGAACTCTACATGAATTGTCCTATTTGTCCAAACTCAACATTTCGACGTTGCCATGGTGATCGACTATATATACCCATGACGTCACTGAAGATACTTCCCAAACAACTTTTTCCTCTTCGTTCCCAATTCAACCCGAAAAGGAAGAAACGTCTACCCTCCAAAAACTCTTGAGTTGTTGAGTTTCATATATTTTGATTCGTTTAATTCTTTATCTCTGAGATTTGTTAGTGTTACGGATATTTATGATGCGATAATATATACACGAAACAACTCGTTTATTCACAGAATTTCAAACACAGATGCGTTTGCACGTACTGCAAGAATAACCATACTGTATATACAACAGGGAGTGAATGTGAAGAATACTAACACGTTGAAGCTGTTAACAGAAAATAATTAGTTAGGTTAATGCACCTATGTACTAAAGTTCATGTTATACAAGTCCTGCATACTCATACTTTTAAGCGTTGCGAATCCATGAACTGTTTTTTGTTTGCAATGAAACCAAACTACAGTTTTAATATACTTAAAATTGGTAATATCTAATGAACAGCTTACGACTTATATGATTACAGTTATATATACCACTGTATGATTATAGTGCTTGTCTTGATACAATCGTAACAAGAAGCATACAAACGAAATACGAACAATTTTTTCTTAAATCAATTTGCTTTTTATGAAGTACCCGCTTAACTCACGAACAATACAACGTTCTGAAACAGCTGTTTGTGGGATAATAGGTTTATTTTTGTACAACGTTTCGTCTCTAACGTGGTCGCGTACAGCATTTAAGGTACAAATACACAACTTCAACAATTTGTGAAGAGATCGTTTGAATTAAACATATACAGTAACGATTCTACAGAGCACAAAATACAACTTATAAAAAACAGAGACACCTAGAAACAGTTTGATCTACAAAACATTTAGAAATCTCAATTCCTGGACTAACACTAATTCACTAAAACGACATTTCTTCTCTCAATAGTGATTTTTTTTTTTAAATTTAAAACATTCATGAGAAATAAAACCAAATCGAAATTTAGTTACCACTTTAAAAGAGCCCACCTGTTCGTGATCTTCGGTTACCATGACAACCGATTAGAACAACGCTGGGAAAAGCGATGAGATATCAACAACAATAGGAAGAGGTGGGTCCGGTCACTCCATTGGTACATGAACTACAGAACCAAGAATATCTCAGTAGAAGCTACATAAACCTCCTGCATGAAGCTATGTCTGAACTCTGGAGAAAAGATATATAGATGGACACTCGATCCAAATGGTTACCAAAAGCTTTCTAATGGTGCGTTGACGCCAAGTCAGTCAAACTGCCAACTTCTATGCAGCATTTTTAGTTCTATAGGCTCACGTCAATATTGATTATTTTAGTGACGCATGCTCCAAAGAACTCTGCAGCACCCCACCGGAGACGTCCACCAAATATCCGACGCCGGTACATCAACCGATGTATTTGACCGTTGTTCAGTAATCATAAAAAACAGAATAACTTAAAATTGACACGATCTAAACAAAATTACGATAAATATTCACGACTTATACTTGTATAAATGTTTTGTAATTATTAGGATAGCTGTCAACCTTCTTTTGCTCTCGGTACACGCTGATGAATGGGTTGATATAAAATCTATATGCAAATTCAAAATTACTTTAGGGAACATTCATTGAAAAGTTCCTTCATAACATTAAATATTTTGGAGATTTATCAATCACTTCAAGGTGGACCTAGAGTAACGTGAAAATAATGTTTATTTATTTCGAATATCCGTGCAAAGTTACACAAGAACTAACTGAGCTAGTCGGCCCTAATTTTTAGCCGCGGCATAATGGTTCATAGAATGGCTCCGAGTTTTTTTTTCAAGTACAAACTTTTTAGCTCCATCTCTTGATTGATTTGAGATATAACAACAGCCGCGGCCATTGAAAATTCTCTCTTGTTAACTGATAGACTAGAACAGTGGTTCCCAACCTGCTGTTTTTTTTTTAATTGCACACTTAGTTATATATGTCTTTTACTTGATAGTGAAACGAGTTGATTATTAGTTAATAAAAACAATTTGTTGGGTATACGGAATCTTTCAAAAACACGGGGTCCGTGGGGAAAAAAATAATAATAAAAGGGGTCCTTGGTGGTGAAAAGGTTGGGAATCACTGGACTAGAATGAAGGCAGCTAGTCTTGGACTACATTATTCAATTAGTGTAATTTAAGCGTCACTCTAGTAAAGTTCCCACGACCTCAAAGTGTAGAGCGCGATTCATGAGGCAGCGGAACGCGAACCGTGGATCTTCAGATTCACAATAGGCCGTCACGCTAACCAATAAGCCATGTGAATATCTAAACGCAAGGTTTCATGTAACAGAACATTTTATTGGCTCGTGAAAAAAGCTTAAATATTACTTGAACGCTAATCTTATCGAGCCTCTTTTCTCGTACTCTCGTGGCTCAGCGGTAACTTTGAATACTTTTAACACTAAAAACCCGATTTCGATACTAGTCATAGGCACAGCACAGATAGCACATTGTGTAGTTTGTGATTAACAACATACAAAACTTTTTTTTTTCTCATGCAGAAGCTAACTTTACAAAGCTATCATAAAACGTCTGCCCCCCCCCCAGTGGCACAGCGGCATGTCTGCGGACTTACACTAATAGAGACCGGGTTTCGATACTCGTGGTGGGCAGAGCACAGATAGCCCATTGTGTATCTTTGTGCTTAACTACAAACAAATAAACATAAAAGGTCTAGAACACAATATGTTGTTGTTTTTTAAACGCAAAGCTGTTAGTCTATCTGCTCTTTATCCAACATGGGGATTAAGCCCCCTATGTTCTAACATTGTAGGTCCGGAAAATTACTGCTGACCCCTCAGGGGACGTAAGTAATAGGGTATGTCAAATTAAAATTATAGTTTATTCAACACTTCGTCAATCCTCATCACCAAGCACAATACATATAAAAGTTCAAGTTTTGGTTAAGTGTATTCAAATACTATATAAGCTTTTTATACAATTCGTATACAAGTTTGGAAGAATTTGTGTATATATTTTTTTCTCAATTGTCAGTTTTCAAACTTTGAGGATTATAGCTTCGACCAGGTAGTTTTTACTCCCCGATGGAAACGTTTTTAGTGCAATTCGAGCATAGCATCAGGTACATAGTTTAAAACTCTCTATGAGCATTGTTTGTTTGTTTGTGATTAAGCACAAAGCTACACAATGGACTATCTGTGCTCTACCCACCACGAGTATCAAAACCCGGTTTCTGGCGTTGTAAGTCCGCAGACGGTTACTGTGCCGAACTATGGATTCGAGAGATCATTTGTCGTATTCCATTATAACAACCTCTGAGCTGATAGGTGGTCATTCTTTTCAGACACTTTGATCGAATAGCGGGATTTGACCACCACTCTTATAAAATACCTACGGCCTCAAAGCGCAGAAAGCGATTTTGCAACGGGGCATAAACCTTGGACCTTCAAATCCACACTCCGGCATGCAAAGTTAAATTAAGCCATGCCAGGCCCTAAAATTAAATAATGGAGGAAGATAAGGATCCAGAATATTTTTTTTCCTAACTACAAGCCCCACAATGGGCTATTTGTGCTGTGCTCAAGAATCTGGAATAAACATAACCATAAAATTGAGTTAAGTAAAAAATCCTATGAGACAGAGTTTAATTAATACAAGCTGATGTATCCATTTAACACGCGTGGAAAACATGGGGGAGAGGACTGATCCCTATGTCACTCCCCAAGGGGGATCTAAGGGTACATGCCGGGTTTGGTGACACCCTGTCGTGTGTTTTTCGCCAGTTATAAGCGAACGCACACATACAGACTTTTGACAGACAATGGTCTAAGATTAAACATGTTTCAAAGAGAATAATCTTAGGCTTCCTAGAGGACAGACAAGTGTTCCTCTATAGTTTCTTTGATCTTTGTGAATTTCATTCGGTCTATAACATAATGCAATGTCTGTACTCATATAACTGGGTCACTTTAGCGTTTGTGTTTTTATACATAAAGTAAAAACATATAAAATGTAACTTTTAGCTTTTCTTAACGATTTTGAATTTTTTTTTAGGGAAAGAAAATCTTTTTATATTTAAACTGTTTATTATATCATCTACACAGAATCTTTTTTCATTTTTTTCTCACAAGAATTGGTTTGTTTTGAATTTCGCGCAAAGCTACTCGACGGCTATCTGCGCTTACCGTCCCTCAGTTGGAATATGATAGATTAGAGGGAAGGCAGCTATTAAAATACCACTCACCGCTAACTCTTGGGATACTCTTCTACTAACGAATAGTGGAATTGATCACCACATAATAACCCTTCCATGGCTGAAAGGGCGAGCACGTTTGATGAGAGGGATTCGAACCCGCGACCCGCACATTGCGAGTCGAGCGCCCTAACCACCAGGCCTTGCCATGTCTTCTCACAAGGAATTAGAAACATTAATTTTGTTGACCTGTTCTGTTGCTAGCCCAACCCTAAAGTCGTTAACAGGCCAGTTACAAAAATAAATTTCTCTTATGGCATGCTTTGTTTGTTTATTTTGAATTTCGCGCAAAGCTACACGAGGGCTATCTGCGCTAGGCGTCCCTAATTTAGTAGTGTAAAACTAGAGAGAAGGCATCTAGTCATTACCACCCACCGCCAACTCTTGGGCTACACTTTTACCAACGAATAGTGGGATTGACCGTCACATTATAACGCCCCCACAGCTGAAATGGTGAGCATGTTTGGTGGGACGGGGATTCGAACCCTCGACCCACAGTAACCACCTGGCCATGCCGGGCCACTATGACATAAAGTGACAATTACAACATACTAACCATAAATGTTTTTCCAGTTTAGTTTTAAAACTTTACGCATGTCCTAGTCAAATTATAACAATAAAGACAGTTGCATTCTTAACGTTAGAACGTAATCAACTGAAATAGGAGTTAACGTAACCGTACAGTCTCAAACGATTGCCGTTATACCTGTGTAAAGGACAATGATCCCTAAAGCACACGTGAAATGAGAAGGGAGCGTCACATTTTTTCTATCTTACTCATTGCCACGCTCCTGTTTTCTAACGTGTTTGTAGGTTACCATTTTACTTCCCGGATTTATATTAGAGTGTGTAAAGTCGCCCGTCTTCCAGCAATAAAACAATTATATCCTTTACTACAGTAATCCAGAAGTTCTAAGAGGATTTTCTTTTCCATATATCGCTTTCACTATTGCCACTTTCAATTATAGGAAAAAAAAAGCAATGACCAATATTCATACACGTACTCATCTGGTACATGGACGTTCGCAGAAATTATTCCAGGGAAGGGGCAAAGTTTTGCGGGGGGGGGTGTGCAAAGTACTGTGAAATTGTGAATTGAATAAACATTCATATACATATGCTGTATGAATAAAGAGAGAATTATGTTTCTCATTTTCCAGGGTGAGGGGAAGTTCCCCCTCTGCGCACGCCCATGATCTGGAAGGTTATACGGGTTAAAAAGCTAAAGACACAAGTGAAAAGTACATAGCACAGTCAGGTAAAATAACGAAAAAAAAAACGAGTTTTCTAGGACATAAGTCTCAATACTTAATGTGCGCCAAAGCAACTAACTATTAAATATGTTGCGAAAATTATTAGAGAAGTACCCTGCTGTGTTTGTATGTTGAAAATTGCTACCAACAATATGTATGTACCAATGAGGACTCTAAGCAATTCAATTTAAACATATGAATGCGTGTACGTAAAACTGTAATGAGCCCTGTTTAACGATGCCTAGGTAAAGTATCTTACATGAATACAAATATTGTAACTAGACTGTATAATTTCTTTACAGACTTTTATCGATCCCAGGAGTAGGGCACCAACCTTTCTTAGAATACAGAATGCATGCAGTGCACTGTGTAAGAAGATGTATATGAAGTCAACATACTGCATTGACTGCATTACTTTATAAATGAACGTAGCACTGACAAATGAACACATAAAACTGACAGCCTTTTCGGTGTATCACCATCAGGGAGTTACATATCACGCGCATAAAACAATGTATTAACACATATCTCTACAGGTTCTTGTAAATTTTTAGGCTCTTCCGAATTTTCTGAATAGACCATTAACACAAAATATCATATATTATTAACTTCCTCAAAAATCTGCCAGAAGTCTCCAGAAACAATGCTGATTAGTTTGGTCGTTTGCTGAATTTCGCGACAAGTTATACGAGGACTGTTTGCGCATAAGTTCAGATTATTGATTATTATTGTCAGACAGAAGAGTGGAATTTGCCCATTACTCTTATAACATATCCAGAGACCATAAGTTTTGATCGTTTTCTTTTTTTTTAGGGGGGGGGGGGCTAACGGTTCCTTAACGCTGGACCCGAAGATCCATAATCTGGCATGTTAACAACTGGGCCGCGATCGTCCCATATATTTTAGAAGCTGCTTTCACTTTTTGCTTAGTTTAGGATAAAAAACAATTGGAGGAAATTCACGAGATTCAGCTTATTGGTGTAAGGTGTCGGCTTTATTTTGTACGTTGCACTATTCGTTCGAGCACAATAAAGCGTCAATCATTAATCATTTACACAATACCTTCTGAATCTTTTTTATTATTATTACACTGACGTATCGCCGCTAAAATAAACTTCAAGTTCTGTAACAAAGCTGGAGTGAAACAGATGTTACTACTTCTAAACCCCAAGGTCTGACGTGGCCAGGTGGTTAGGATGCTGGACTCGCAATCTGTGGTTCGTGGGTACGAATCCCCGTCCCATCAAACATGCTCGCCCATTCAGCCGTGGGGTCGTTAAATTGTGATGGTCAACCCTACTATTCGTTGGTAAAAGAGTAGGCTAAGATGACTAGCTGTCTTCCCTCTAGTATTTCACTATTAAATAAGGGACGGTTAGCGCAGATAGTCCAAATGTAGTTTAGCGCGAAATTCAAACCAAATCTAAAATTAAGGTGAAAATAGAACTAACAGAAGCCATTTTGGCGAATGTATCATTTAAATACTAATTTGAAATTTTAAAGTATGTAATACGGAGAAAAGGCTATTGGACCAATACGGCAAATCGGAATAAATACATGACCATCGTTTGCTAGAAATCTTTACAAAATAATTATTTGTCTTTCCAGTAAGTCTTATTTATGTCCTACTGTTACAAGTAAAACTTTGTTTACTTGTACTATATATATATCTGCAATGTGCAAATAGGTAACTAAATTATAACGAACACAGCGACTATAATAATAACATGGTGTTTTATGTTTATTTACACTCATTCAGCTTTACATGTAAATAAAGGAAACGCCGCGCACTCAAGACTTTATGTTCTGATGCTATCTATATAACAGAAATTTGCCCATTGTTCAAGTTTATTTTTCAGCACGAAGCCGTATCTTGGGTATATGTGTTGTGCTCACTGCATGAATAGAATCATGAATCTTGGTGTTATAAGCCCTCAAACTTACCGCTGAGCCAGAAGGAGGGCTGTTATTATTTGCAGTAAAAACAACAGTTGCAGACTAAGAACTAGGCAGATGAGGAGGAAGAAAAAGAGCTAGAAAATACATCAGTAGAGGTTCAAACCCCCTGTAGTCCAATATAAATGTTAAGCTGCTTACTATATTTGTACTGTACATTTAGCCACCTAATGAAATATGCTACAAATAATGTATGCACCGAAGCAGTTGAATAGTTCTGTCCCAGTAAAATCCAAAGTTTGTTCATCTGCACAACTTAGAGCTTCTGCCGCTCGGTTAAAAATGAAAAGACTACGAATTCCATTGTACCGTACTAGTGCACAGTATACAAGTTATATTTTTGTTTGAAAGATATAAGTAAAAAACGGTGTAAAGCTGAAAGTTGTTAAAATGGACAAACTCCCACGTGAACTGGTGACCTGACGATATTTAGATCCATGCTGATGGTGCAAGTCCACAGAAGTGGGTTGAAACACTGCAATATGACCATTTCAACAGACAGGTTGTCTATTCGTACAACATACAGTACATTTGGGCATTAATGGAACACAGTAGCCCAAAAAATATACAACTATTTTGCTTTCTAATGAAGTGCTACTTACTTAAAAGGAACACTATATAGGCACTTCTGCCTATATAGACCAAAGTACTTCACAGTATATTGATAAAACGTTACACTGAACTGTACGCAGTCGGTTTATAATTACTTAATAAACATTTCTAACTACCCACAGACTTAACACCAAGAATTTATTCTTTGCATGCAATCGTTGATAACCTTCTAAAATCAACTAACAGAAACATGCCAACAGCTATCACACATACAACTTGGAAGTACTAAATATGGTATCTATTAGAGGTGCGTATCTCATCATAGTTTTACCAACGGTTTGTTACAAAGTTTGATAGTATTGTCTGTAATTTATTATCTATATGACTAACATTGTCTTATTTAAATACTTCATACTTTACAGTACTTTTTTTCAAATTCTCAGGTTTGATCAACTAAATGGCAGCTGACAATAAAAGTAAAATAATAAAAAAAAAGTTAATATCTATCTATTTTGTTATTGTTAATTTGTTATGTTACTTTCCATGTAATATTTTTGATAAAATAAATGAAGATAACACGTAGTACTCAATACACACATTCCTTTATTGAATCATTAATTTTTAACAAAAATACTTTATTAGAAATTCTGATTTTTTCTGTGCAAAAGACTTATAAAGTTTACTGGAAGTTTGCCAAATTTTGTGAAGATACACAAATCGTATCGCCACACCTTCAGTATCTACATTCCGTCAGCCACCCAATCAATATTTTTTCAGTCAAAAACAAGCAAATATTCCACGTACACGTATGGCAACAATACGCGTATATAAACCACCAGTTATTGAAACTCATCAACTCATAACCAGCAACAGACAAATACGCATAAGCACCTGCTAACAAGTCTTTGTTAGCTCAACACTTATCGTTAGTTAAATTGTCATAAATAACCACTAATATAACATATCAAACACCTTCTAACGTTTACAAAATGTCCGTAATCTGTAAAACGTTCGTAATCTTCAGTTACCATGACAAAGCTACACGAGGGCTATCTGCGCTAGCCGTCCCTAATTTAGGAGTGAAAGACTAGAGGGAAGCTATTGGGCTACTCTTTTATAAACGAATAATGGGTCTGACTGTCTCATTATAACGCCCCCACGTCTGAAAGGGCGAGCATGTTTGGTGGGACGAAGATTCGAACCCACGACCCTCCGATTGCGAGTCAAGCGCCCTACCTACCTGCCCATGCTGGCCACCGATTAGAATAACGCTTGGTAGAACATTGAGTGATCAGCTTCAATAACGTTAGGCATGAAATACAAAAAAAAAAATATTATGGTTTTAAGAGGTTTCACACAAAGGAGGAATTTAACCCCCAGTTCAAAATAATTAATTGTTTTATGTAATTGTTCCTCAATTAGAAAGATTGTTCAGAGTTCAATCTCTACCTACTTCTGAGATGCAATGTTCACAAACACCCACAATATATGAAGACCTTGTCACCACTGGATCTCAAGCAAAACTCGTATATCAAAAAAAAAAGATCTTTCGGTTATTTCTTGTAAAATTTTCTGAGAAGTTCAAGTTGTTTTGTTTTTGAAGGTTATGGCCTGTACACTAATATAATACAGTGGTACTCCAACACAAAATTTCACAACTGAAACTAGTCAAGTAGTTTCATTACTGTCAAATTTTATGGTAAAAAACAGTAACAACAACAAAGAGATTCAACGACAGAAGCATAAAACTGTATACTTTGAAAAGTAACGTCATTAGATATGAAGTTTTAAAACAAACTACAGTGAATCTATTACAGATAATATCAGAATCGATTTCTATAGAACATACAAAACAGCAATCACAAATTCACTTAAAAATTACATTTCACAGTGAGCCTATTACAGATCATGTTAGGATAGCATTCTACAAACACAACATGGATGAATTTTGCCTGAAAACACAACAACAACAACTATCGAATAATTCGTAATACAATTCAGGGGGTCAAATATTACAAGTTCAAAATGCAACTCTGACGGTTCTTACAGACACTGCCTTAACCATGTTTAATACATTCGTGTATTTCTAATAATTTAACTGGTGAATGTGATGCGTGTCCTTTGAAGGATCAAACAACAATGACTTACTCTCCAATTATGAGAGTCGACGACTATGTTTCTCAGTTGTTCTCTGTTTCTTCCTGCTCCACCAATTTTCCGAGTGGGATACAAAGATGTTTAACAATAGGGACGGAAGTGTGACAAGTTGGCATGCTCTTTAAAAGTTGAGAAGCGTGCATGTATTATCTCTGTTAAAAACAATGTGTCAATTATGCAACAATACTTTCATGACAGACTAGTTTTATATAACTCCGTCAGCCTTTTCTCTCACTCCCTGAAACACAAATTATAGGTTGTCCCTTCAAATATTACTGGGGACAAGACCCCCTACTCCAGTTTCCTAATTTAAATTTCTCACCTCCCGTTAACCTTCTAGTGTTAGTGAGTCTAGTGTATGTCTGCCTGCCTTTCTCTATTCTTCCTTCCATTTTACCTATCAGAATCTCTGCTAACCTTCCCTCAGATATAATTATATGCCTAAATATATCCATTTGTTGTCTTTGCACGTTCCATTACTTCAGCAGTTGTTCTTTCTGAGTGGATGATCTTCACCATTCGTCTGTGACACTGCATTTCAAATGCTTCCAATAGCCGTTTTGTTTCAGTAGGACAGGAGAGGCTCTAAGTTTTCACTCCGTAGAGAATTCAATATTAACTTTTGGCCAAAGCAAGCTACCTACATTTATCACAACTAAACATATATATACCTAGTAATAAGACATAGCTAACTAAGTATATAATGTTCAAACTATATTACTTATAACGATTAGAATGCATTATTTTCATCAATCCTTAGTGTTATTTTCTATCAGTTTGTCACCTCTCCTCAGCAATTCTTTGAAATTGAAGAATGATGCATTTACCATTCATATTCTCCGCTTTATCTATTTTTCCAACTTTCTACTTGTTCTCACTCTTAGTCGTCTACTTTGGTGCATATTCTGGGAACTTCCTCACGTCGTGAAATTATCATTGCCTTAGTTTTTATTAACATTGATTCTGAATCATAGCAGTGTTCGCGTTATCGCACATTTTTACGTGTAAATGCGAAAATTATATCATCTGGAAAGGAGAAAATTGCTCTATAATGCGCCCCGACACAGACTAAAATTACCTTCATGTTGCTCTTTTATTTTTATTCGTTATATTGTATAGTCTGAATAAAATTGAGATTCTTTCTCTGTATTTGCTTGTATTCCAAATACAACACCCGTACACTGCTTCCAGCTGCGGGTGAAAATTATCTGTCCCGTTTTACGGAATTGAAATCTACCAATCGGCAAACTGATTTGGATGCGGCGCCGTCTATCTTGAAAATCGTGTACTACTCGACGTGGAGGGCCTCTTGAAAGGAACAGCAAGGAAAACATCATGGGCATATCAATACGAATATAGAAAACGTTGAAATGTTACTACTGTTAGTAAGTAATAAAACAGAGAAAAACTCTGACGTTTTGTCTTTAAATGTACAATAACTCCCATTTTTTCGAAGTGTTCGGGTCTCTAGGTCTCAAAAAAAATCAAATGCTAGTGCAAACAATGCCATATTTCTTTCTCTTTATTAAAACCTGTCAAATAACCGTTGTATCTTTTCTTCAGTTTCATCCATGAATGTTGTTGTACTATCAGCACATAATATTTGTGTTAATCTGCTGTATTATCAGCACCTAATATTTCTGTTAAACTGCTGTATTATCAGCAAATAGTATTTATGTTAATCTGCTGTATTATCAGCACCTAATATTTCTGTTAATCTGCTGGATTATCAGCACATAATATTTATGTTAATCTGCTGTATTATCAGCACATAATATTTATGTTAATCTGCTGTATTATCAGTACCTAATATTTCTGCTAACCCGCTGTATTATCAGTACATAATATTTCTGCTAACCCGCTGTATTATCAGCACATAATATTTCTGCTAACCCGCTGTATTATCAGCACATATTTATGTTAATCTGCTGGATTATCAGCACATAATATTTATGTTAATCTGCTGGATTATCAGCACATAATATTTCTGGTTAATCTCAGTTTCTCATACTGGTTAACACTGTCAAAAGCTTTTTCAAAGTCTATGAAACATACATATTTATTTGCACTTCTTCGGCTTCTAGAACTATATATGCTCAGTCGCGTACTCCGACTTCTTCTACTGGAGATTACTTTTAGCAATACTGTTAAGGTGTAACTGGGTCAATATGACAGTCCTGTATTGGCCATACTCAATTGCTTTAAGTTCCTTAAGGATCAACGCAACAGTCGTTTTAAAATTTGTTGGTAATGTCCCTTCAAAACTGAGGTATAAACTGCAGTCAGCTACGTAATCACTAAAATGCCCGTTTCATTTAAAAATTCTGGGTTTAAGGGTTATAAGCCCTTAAACAAATAACTAGTTACTAATAAACAATATTACTACTTACAATGTAGTTATTTTTCAATATTTTTATAACTTAATCAGTTGTTGTTAATCCCCACACATACACACAAACCATAGTGACAGCAAGGTTTTGACAAAGAGCAGACCCTTAACGCACCCAAGTCCAATTTATTGACTCTTTTCAGTGTTATACACGACCAACATTAACAAATCAATTGAAAACCGTTATAACGACTTATTGAACTCTTTCTTTAGGATCTATTACGATAAAAAATATAATTATGTACTAATTAAATGGTTAAAGAATTTCAGTTTGCATTTATAGGCAAATATGTAACTTGCTAAGAAAAAATAATTATTTACAACATGCTTGAAAACACCTACGCTCTTTTTCGAGAGTAAAGGTTTGGGTGTGGCTCTTATTAAAGGCCGCAAGTCTAATGTGGATAATGAATCACAAATAACGTATTCGCTTATAATCTATTCAATATTCAAGTCTTCTTGGATTTTGATTTTTAATGATGAAAAATGAGTGTTATTTCAGTAAATACTTCAACTGGGAGACTGATGTTCTCTATCGTTAGTCCATAATAGTCAACCATACATAAAATGTATTTGCCCGTTGATCATTTCACCCAACACCTAACGTCGAACATGGTCTCCCACGTGCCCTGACCTCATCAAAAACTATTGTTATCGTCTGACAGTCTTGCATCAGTAATTGCAGCAATTAAAAATTAGGGTTATATTACAGGTTACATTAATTAATTTCCACATTTCAGCTCTGAGTCACTAATGTCTTTCCAAATGAGTAATGTAAAGAACGTTGAATGAAGAAGATCTTAGGAATAGTTTGAAAAGTTCAAGAAGTTTGGTGAATGTTTCTTAATATATTACTACTGTAGTTACGCATCACTCTGTTTTTGTTTTTCAGTGTATCGTTAAAACAAAAAGTCACTATCTACAAATTGTTTTCCAATAGTCAACGACTACGTTATTGGTTTACCATATCACTTTCAAGCAGCAGTTACATATGCAGAAAATTACCGTACATTACTAAGTACTTCTGGTATGTGTTTACGTAATACAAACACACATAAAAACAACTCCATATCTGAAGCTTTCGTTTTCATACGTTCTCATGTTTGGTTGAAAATTGTATTATCAAAGCAGACTTACTCTGTCGCTAACAAAACCAATTTTACACTTAATACCCAAATTTATTATATGCAAACATTTAAAAACGATTACCATTGTTATTATTATTTAATTTTCTCTTTAAAGTCACACGGGTCCCCCATTAGTTCCCTAGCGGAAACGTGCAAAGAAATGTATAATATAATGGGAGAATCTGTAAAACAAAAATATTTATTTAGATTTACAAACAATATTCAAGTCAAATGTTTTCTTTTCAGTTCAACTTTGTAACATAGTTTGAAATTTCAGAGAGCTGAGAAACCAGGCAAATTAAAGTTCAGAGAGCTAAGGAAACCGGACAAATTAAATTTCTGAGAGTTAAGGAACCGGACAAATTAAATTTCTGAGAGCTAAGGAACCGGACAAATTAAATTTCTGAGAGCTAAAGAACCGGACAAATTAAATTTCTGAGAGCTAAGGAACCAGGTAAAGGAATTAGGAGCTGAAGACAGACAAACGCTCAAGTTATATTTTTCAATGTGTTTTACTTCAATGTTTAAACAAGCCAATCAAACATAATACAGTCGTTGATTACGTCTGCTAAGCTCCTAAGTACACATTACCCCCTATTTCAAACACGCACACTGGGGAATATAATTATTAATGAACGTTTTGCTTCTACTTTTCTATAGTGATGTTTACGTAAAAGATGTAAACTATATAGGTCAAATCAACTGTGTTCCAACAACTCTGGAGAAATAGTAAAGGTGTAGAGAAATTTATTAATTATATTAAACCTAGTTTGTTAAATAAATACGTTGAATCCGTGGGTGTATTGTAAGAATGACTATCAAATTCCACTCTTCGATCAGACAAGAGTTATCGCTGTGTTACTATGTAGACTATCAGTTCAAAATTAGGGACAGCTGTGCGTAGGTAGACTTTGTGCAACTGGACGAAAATTCTAAAAATAAAAAGATAAATCATAAACCTAAGTTTAATAATCTGGTTGCTAGAAAGCCATAGTACAAAAACTGGAAGAAAAGTATCATATAAGTTATTTACTGGGTTCATCTTACGAAAGTGCGGAGCACGTTTTTGCTGAAATGGGATGCAAACCGAACTGATTCACAGTCCAAGGACGTTAACTACTAGGCCTACACCAAGATCTCTAGATCTACACACACTACTACATATTAATACGCGAAAGTGGGGCTTGAAAGACTACTCTGAAACGGTTGATTACTGTTTATGCAATTTCTGCTTTTGTTAGACATATGATAAAGCTTCGGATGTTGTGTTTACATGACAAATCAGTTTCAAACATTTCATTGTATACCCATACATTTGATTAATATAATATTAGTCAATACTGATTTTAAAGATTTCTAAATCCAATCGATTACTTTTTAAAACGGAACAGCAATAAAATAAGAGTATATATGTATATAATGTTCATTATAACTAAATAAATGAGCATGACGCAGCAAACAAAACGTGGGAAATGAACTGAATGTTCAAACATTTTTTTTTAGATTAACCCTAGAACTAAATAAATGAGCATGACGCAGTAAACAAAACGAAAAATGTTTGAACATTCAGTTCATTTCCCACTTCAGATTAACCCTAGAACTAAATAAATGAGCATGACGTAGCAAACAAAACGTGGGAAATGAACTAAATGTTCAAACATTTTTTTTTACATTAACCCTAGAACTAAATAAATGAGCATGATAGCAAACAAAACGTGGGAAATGAACTAAATGTTCAAAAAAAAATGTTTAAGTTTAACCCTAAAATTATCATTGTTATCCATATTCACCAACTTTTAAATTTACACACGTTTTTCTACACTATACATTCCAAATTCCTGGTGGATTCATCAAGACTATGTTGCTCACAGGGTCTATAGGAATATACGAGTCAAACAAAAAATACCCTAAATATTGCAATTAATTGCAATAATTACAGCTGAGGTCCTTTGTGAGTATTTTACCTAGAAAGTGAGTGTTCTTACTCAACGTTTTATGGTAGGTTCTTTACAGTGGGAGTTGTAACAGTAAACAAAAATTGAGTTCTCGCATGAAGCAATATGTGGACCGATAATAAACGGTAATAATTTCAGGTTTAAAAACATCAAAGTATATTTTGTTTTCTTTTGCTGCTGTTTTATGACTGCGTTGGAAAATAGCATATCAAAAAATATCAGAAACAAGTAGGCGCCGAAACTAATAAGAGCACGGTAAAAAAAACAATCTCAATCAAGCTGATTTGAAAGTTACATGTACCATTGATTCTTGTATGGAGTGTAATCTCTCTTCCCTGTTCACACGTACAAAGTGTGGGAGTGGTTATCAATGTTGTTGAGCACAGGTTATCAAAAGTATGTGTGTGTATATATGTATATAGGCATGACCGTTGCTACTGTTATCAAGGCTGTTTTGACTTCCTTGTGCAAAGCTAGAATTAACAATTAATTAATTATTTTTTTGTGTTTTTAGCGACGATAATTAATTTGATATCAAATCAAGTGCTTAAAATTTTAGGTGCGATAACATAATAAAAAAATTGCAATACGTGAATAAAAAGGCGCTATTTTATAATTATATATCTTTTTGTGAACCAAATTAGTGTGAATAATATATTTTAATGGTTTACAAGTAAAAGATATTCATTCCTGTTTACCAAGTTAGTGAGAATAATACATTTTGATGAATTACGAGAAGATGATATCCATTCCTGTGTACAAAGTTAGTGTGAATAATATATTTTAATGGTTTACAAGCAGATGATGATATCCATTCCTGTGTACCAAGTTAAGGGTGAATAATATATTTTGATGGTTTACAAGCAGATGATGTTATCCATTCCTGTGTATGAAGTTATTGTGAATAATATATTTTAGTGATCATGAACAGATGGTGATATCCATTCCTGTATAGCAAGTTAAGGGTGAATAATATATGTTGATGGTTTACAAGCAGATGGTGTTATCCATTCCTGTGTATGAAGTTATTGTGAATAATATATTTTAGTGATCATGAACAGATGGTGATATCCATTCCTGTATAGCAAGTTAAGGGTGAATAATATATGTTGATGGTTTACAAGCAGATGATGATATCCATTCCTGTGTACCAAGTTAAGGGTGAATAATATATGTTGATGGTTTACAAGCAGATGATGATATCCATTCCTGTGTACCAAGGGTGAATAATATATGTTGATGGTTTACAAGCAGATGACGTTATCCATTCCTGTGTATGAAGTTATTGTGAATAATATATTTTAGTGATCATGAACAGATGGTGATATCCATTCCTGTATAGCAAGTTAGTGTGAATAATATATTATAATGGTTTACAAGCAGATGATGATATACATTCCTGTATAGCAAGTTAGTGTGAATAATATATTATAATGGTTTACAAGCAGATGATGATATACATTCCATTATTTGGAACTTCTCGTGAAATTACCTGAAATGAACAGCATGTTTAAAAAAACAAAGTTCTAATCTTACCATCGTTTATACCTATCACTAACTCACTAATTTTATGTTTCTATTTACCATGCTTGCCCCCCCAGTGGCAAGCCTGCAGGCTTATGACGCTAAAAATTCGGGTTTCGATACCCACGGGAGGCAAAGCACAGATAGCCCATTGTATAGCTTTGCGCTTAATTACAACCAACCAACCAACCATATTTGATTGCATGTCGGCCTGTTTTGAAATCTTACCTCACACTTAACCATTGGTTTATCATTTAGCATTACAACATTTGTACACATTGTTAACCTGAAAGGCCTCGTCGGCACTGGATATAGCGGATGTGGTGTGGTTTACATATTATAACATACTAGCTTTTGCTTTCATCGTAGAGTTACTAATGTTGTTTCTTCTCCCTGACGCTCTAGTTACATGACTTGCTCCAGGAATAAGACTAGCTTGTTGGTTCGCCAGTTCTCGTGAATAACAATAAAGGTAATTAAAATAAAATGATAATAAAAATTAAGAATAAAATAGAATAAATAATACTGTATTATTAATTATTATCTACAAATCAGATTTGTGAGAGATTTAAATAAAAACGATAATAACTAAAATTCGCTTGCTTAATCTAGTTCACACCCTAAGAGTTATTGTTGTTCATGCAAATTGATGATATATAGATATATATAGGACTTAAACAACTACCATGTTTATCATATCTCAGCCGGCCTGGTATTGACTAAAGGCCTCGTCTAAACTGGATATAGCTGATATAGTGTGGTTCATATCTTATAATATATTTTTCTTCGCTTTCACTCAGTAATTCTTAGAATTACTAATCACTTAGTGATGTATGTAGCACATGGTCAAGGTAGTCATGTTTAAACATTCTCAAGGTACAAACCCTACTAAATACTTTAAAATACGAGTCCTACTGTGATTTATTATAAGAGTAAAATGCATTTAAGAATTCTAAAAAATTTAACCTCCCCCCAGCTGGCCCAGCGATAATATTTTGGGTTTACAACGTTAACATTCAAGGTTCGATCCAAACGACGGCAAAACGCAAATAACAAACTGTACAGCTTTGTGCTTAAAACAAATAGATAAACAGAATATACTCAAGCTAAACAGTTATTAAATATACACATATCAGATAATCAACATTAATAACATCTTGTCATTAATTCTGATAAATATTTTTGGCAAAACTACGAACAATCAATTCTCTTTAACGAACATATGTTTAAAGTGTCGACTCAGTCTTGCAAGCAAAAGAAAAAGGAAAGGAATCGGCTTCGATAGAAATACAGTTTAGGCTTTTTCGCTTCGTTTTAATGCAATATTCAGTATTTCTAATTCTATGTCACTTGATTATTCTGTAACATTTGTGTACAAGCTAAACGTTTTAACTAGTACAACTTACAAAACTTAACAGTTGATTAGACGCCAATTAAAGCTCTATTTGTGGGTTACTTGGAAGGCAAGAAACGTGGGTCAGGTCAGAAAAGCTAGGACTGTTTATCCTCGCAGCTCCCTCCGAGGATGAACGCCCACCCATACAATTATTAAGTACTGAACAAACATCGTATGACAGAACGAGAGATTTCAACAAAGGAAGTAAAAATTAACTCACACACACACTGTATCCTGTGCAACAAATAAAGTGAAAACCCACTCAATAAATTCTTCATTTTATGCTTATCACAGCTTCTGTTTATCAGTTCATAAGTATCTTGCATGATAACGATAACAAGGAGCTTAAACACAGCAATTTTCTTTTGTTTAATTACGAAATTAAGGGTTCTGATAAACATGCACTTTGAGGTATTTAAAGATTATACAATTAAATTGTGTGTAAAGATAAACATACTGCGTTACACACACACACAAAGATAAACATACTGAGTTGCTAGATTAATAAATATGAATAATCGGCACTAGTGTATTGTAAACAAGTTAATAAATAATTAAAATCAACGTTTCAAATTTACACATTTTTTAAACTTGTAAAGCTATATGGCGAAACCATGAATAAATTCTCTTTAACGTTTCGCTAACAAATTCAATTTTAAGGTGCCGACTCAAGTGTTCCGACGAAAAAAAAAAAAAAGGAGGAATCTAAGACGAACCTTCGGTATTTGGTGTGATGTAATATAAATGTTGACTGGTGAATTATGTAAATACAAATGTAATGAAATATCACATGACAGGAAAGAAAAAATAATGTATAAATTAGTGTGTCTTTCAGATAACTCCTGAAGACATTGTACATGTAGAATGTATTTTTGGTGGAAGCCGTTGACAGCTTCAATAAAAATAATTAAATTGTGTAAATATGAAACGTTGATTTTAATTATTTATTAAATTTTAACATCCTGCGTATTGTATCTCTCAAATGTTCAGAGAAAAAGAACCTTTGTGATAACGCAGTGCATTGAGAAACAATAAAGATTAAATAACTAACTCAACCAAAGTAAACTAACAGTAGTCGCTACCTGTACTGAGGAAACATACGATTTGAAGAATTATTTACATAACCATTACTAAATCGTGGGGAGGGAGGACACAAAAAACTTGAACTTCCACTGAGAGGTGAAATGTTTCAGAGTGCACCCCTTTTGAAGTAAATTGCATCAATCCCTGACAGTTCGTTTAAAATGTTCACACAGAGCTACGTAAAGATTATCTAAGCATTCTCGCCCCAAATTTACAACTGATAGACTAGAGGATAGGCAACTACTAAGTAGCACCCACCGTCAACTTTCGGGTTAATCTTCCCTGACCGAATAATTTGGTATGACCATCACTATTATAGCACATCCAAGATCAGAAAGAACGGAGCATATGTTTTTACATCAATGGGACGCTAATCAAGAACCCTCGGATTCACAGTTTGGGTAATCAAACCAATAAGCCACACCCAATAAAATCCGTAAAGACTGATTAAGTAGTTTTCATGCAAATATTAGAAAAATAACGCACATACACAGCGATGACTTCATTATTTTTCCTGCAACAGGAAGAGCCAAAAAATAATAAAAAGAGTAACGTGTTTGCGTGCGTGGGAAGCTTTTTAAACTTCATTAAACTAAGCAAAAATGACATTTCGAATAGGGAAGTACGAACAACGTCACCGCATGCGTAAAGGAGGGGCATATAATACTAATAATTGCAAAGAGAAAGATATTCGGGCAATGGATCTGTCATCTTTCAGAGCCCCGTCTCAGACAGCAGTGTTTATTGTGTTAAGATTTGGTGTGAATTTCTTCACTCGTTTATAGATACTTAGAGTACTGATACTGTTACCCTGTTGAGTTTTAATACTTGCCCCCAATACCCAGGTTTTAAAAACGTCGCTAGATCTGGTGTCACTTACTAGATAAGTCGATCTTTTTGTCATTTTTGATCAGACTATTCGGTTCAATATGTCTTTTGTATTAGAGGTGTTTCGTGGGTATCACGTGTTGTGGAATAAGTTTAATCCTTATAGGTGTAGCTTCGCAGTTATGAGATGCCTCGCACAACCATCAGGTTCGTTACCTAACTTCATTCGCTAGTATTCTA
>NW_013666043.1:425240-428732 GCF_000517525.1 Limulus polyphemus
GCACGAAAAAAATTATAGTGTTGTACATTAAGGTAACCGTGGTCAAAAACACAACAATCACCCACAAAAATATCACAGAAATGAAAAATATGATCATGTTTTATCCCATATATATAAATTTTCAAGGAATTCGTTGTACATACCTTCGGGTTCCATGCAGTCTATCCAAAGCCTCCTAATACTTATTACGTATACGATATAAAAGCTCTTACAAATCAAGTGGAGTTTTTGTTTTGTTTTTTGTTCTTGGGGGAAAAGCTGTTAAGGCTATCTACCACAGTCCATAATTTCAAGCAAGCAGCACCCACTGCCAACTCTTGGGCTACGCTTTTTCTTCTTCTAACGAATAGTGAGATTGACCATCACATTTTAATGGCCCCAAAACAGGAGTTAATAAAAGGCCATATATAACGATATCTTCATGGTGATTATAACGGGCTGCACTGAAATACAAATAATTATTATATTTTCTGTGCAGCTTCATAGCTCAGGGTATGTGCGTGTGTTTTGTTATAGCAAAGCCACATCGGGATATCTACTGTGTCCACCGAGGGGAATCGAACCCCTGATTTTAGCGTTGTAAATCCGAAACTTACCGCTGTCCCATCGGTGGGACTCATGCTTTATCTTAATTAAATAATTTTCTGATTTATTGTTGCCAGTGTTAACTATGTTTCACGTATAACTAAAGACACTTAACATTAGCACTGATTTATTGCTGCCAGTATTAGCAATGTTTCACGTATAACTAAAGACACTTCACATTAGCATGAGTACATATAGTTGTAGCTGACTACCAAGATATATCACTGCTGATAACAAACACATGGGCGATCACAAGGACTGGATTTTCGTGCAAAACTACTAAAAGGCTTTCTGCGCATAGCCGTCCCTACTTTTGATAGGCTATACGGAAGGTAACTAATCAACAGCGCTTACCGCCAACTCTTTGGCTAGTCTTCTAACCAACCGAATATTAGGATTTCACCTTCATTCTTTTGGTGACTCTATGACGCTTAAGTGCAGAAAGCATTTTTTTGCTAATGGGACGCGAGCCAAAAATCCTCAAATACGTAATTCCATAACGCAAAGTCTCAAACTACTAGGTCATGTCATGACAAGCCCTCGCGCTTAATCCACGGCCACAGAACTTCATATGTATATATATATGTTTGTAATCAGAGCAACAGCTACACAGCATGAAAAGTTACTACATTTAATATTACCTGTCTAAAGTTACACATTTCGTGAAGAGCAAAGTTAACAATGAATTCAAGAAACGTCGAGTTGACTCGTTAACATGTACACTAAGGACACGGTTGATCAGTTTTATTTACTATTCCAATTACGCTTTTGCCATTTTAAGCATCATAAAAATATATCATACAAAGCATAATTAAGACTGTTGTATTATCAATGATCTTGAAAACCTAAAAACATGTACAGCATGTGAAAAATCAGTGTATTTGTGTATGTATATATTTGTCTATTAAAAACAACAACAAACTACTAACCAAACTGATGACAGACATTGAACGTCAACGAAGTACTTGTCAGCCATCACTTATTCCATGCTTCAAATCATGTTTATATGTGTTTGAGTTTGATTTATTTTTTAAAGTGGAATTATATCTAGGCATAGATAAACAAAACTTAAAACAGTCAATTTGGCGGTTTTTGTTTTTTTTATTGTGAGAATTTTAAACTTAACACCGAAAGTGAAATATTAATAAAAAATATTTGACTCCAATGTCTCGATACCGAGCTTCTCAGAAAGGAGCCTAATCAAAAGTAAGCTAATTCTGTAGTTGAGAGGTGAAAGTGTATTTAATAAATTAATGAAGTTAATTCACCACTGAACCATCTATATTAAACTGAATCTGATGGGTGTATCAATAGCCTGTTACAAAAGTAAACCCAACAGATTCTCCACAGGATTAACAAAACAGTAAAAGTAACCTGACAGACTATCACAATACCAACCTTTAATCACAATACCAACCTTTAATGTGATAGTCTACCAAGAAAGAAAGCCAAACCTGATAAGCCTACCGCCGAATATATCAGCTAACAAATCATCAACGAAATATCGACATGGTACAATAAACTAAAAGACTCTCCACTGTACTACCTATCTAACAACAACAAAAAACACTGTGTCGATACCGAGCCACTAACATGAACTGAAACCAGTAGGCTCACCGATAATCTACCCAAGAGATAGAGCGATTTAGCCGGTATTTGTTGTTTATAAGCACAAAGTTACACAATGAGCTATATATGCTGTGTCTATCGCGGATATCGAACCCCGATTTTAGATAAATCCTAATAAGCCCTCAAACTTGTCGCTGAGCCACCGAATGGGGAAGGAGAGTCAATTGAGCTGATATGTACTGTGCTGAAAAAAGTAAAAACCTAACCTACTGAGCTCACCAATAATCCAGTAAGCTCGCTAAGGAAACAACGTTATTATAGATACAATAAAGAGCTACCATTACAGGACACCGAACATGACACACCGAAGTTGCGTCAAGCTAGCACTTTCCGTTGATTAACGAAGACTGGAAACTAGAACTTCTTAGTCTCACCAAGACTGCAAATTATGATGTATTTCACTCATACTAAAATACTGCAAAAATAATTTTTTTTTACTGAAACACGAATAAACCAGTTTAAGTTTACATTTAAGTATTCATCGACATTCCTGCATAAGTGGCAACTCACCATGACATCTTCATCGGTCACCATGTTTTTTTTTGTTTGTTTTTATGCACCCAATCACGTTTTTTCCTGAAGAATGTCGCTAGTTATTTCACAATAAACGTTTTAACGTCTAATCTCTTAAGAGTAAAATAAAGTACATATATTACTGTCGTCACATATGATATAAAAATATACACAACGCCGACTTTTACTATACACCCCCAGACTGTTGAATCTACACGATCCAACTGTCAATTACACCTCGAATCACTATTAAAATCTTTTCAGTGACCAGTTGAGACTAAAATAAGCACAAGTATACATCCCAAAACTGCTGGACAAACAACGAAAACAGCAAATCACTGAATATAAAGTCTCAGTTCCACGTTAAAATCAGGAGATAGGTCAAGCGGCTTTCCCAACTCATCTACACTTCCTGCCTTCACACTGCTGATTTGTATTACAATGCATGTTGTTGTCTATACAATGGCGGGTGGGTGAGGCACATACATTCGCTCCTCGTTTCTCCCCACTGGTTGCGAAGCCTGAATGGCTGTTCCGAAACTCATGCTTCTCCCACACGTAATGTACACAACATGCTGTAATTATAACAACACGAGTTTGTACAATTCACCAACATTCATAGGTTATGATATATGCACTTATAGGAAAGGTGCACACTTCTAACAGGAGTGAAATTATTTTAAAATAAATGGCAAATTACATCTTTCTTGCCCAACTGTTTATCTATCTCCATTCAAAACGTCGACGAAAGAAGAAATAGACTGG
>NW_013666043.1:428941-445271 GCF_000517525.1 Limulus polyphemus
TATATATATATATATATATATATATATATATATAAACGTTATTTAACGTATAAACCTTACGCGGATGCCATTTCCAAGTGTTTCATTTTAATTAATAACACGGTGGCTGCATAGACTATAACGCAGCTTTTGAAATAGTGGATTTAAGTTCGTTAGTATAAAAAATATCTATTTATCAGAAAAATTACAAAGAATATCCTTTGGCAAACGTTCAATTTTGTACTGAGTTTGTTTGTTTGAAATTTTGCGTAAAGCTACACGAGGGCTATCTGCGCTAGTCGTCCCTAATTTAACAGTGAAAGATTAGAGGGAAGGCAGCTAGTCATCACCACCTACCACCAACTCTTGGGCTACTCTTTTACCAACGAACAGTGGGATTGCCGTCACATTACAACGCCCCCAAGGCTGAAAGGGCGATGGGGATTCGAACCCGCGACCCTCAGATTGCGAGTCAAGCACCATACCAACCACGCCATACCGGGTCACCTTAGTAGGGAAGATACAAATGTATCATATTTCACATGAGATAACATGTTCCAGTTTCACAGATATTTAAAAGCCAGTATTCTGATAAGATACGATTCGGTATACCGTACTTTTGTAAGCTTTGAACAATTCAAGTTGCGAACGTAAATACACTATTACAAAATACATGTTTTGAAAAGCAATATTTAAATCCAAAAAACAACAATGCCGAAAACACTGCCCCCCCCCCTTCTCTCTCTCTACTATATATATATATATATATGTGTGTGTGTGTGTGTGTGTGTGTGTGCGTGTATTCATAGGATTTACTAAAAGTTTCAGAAATATATAAAACATGAATATTAATCATCGTAACAGTTCAAGCCTTTGTTGAATGAATTTATGAATGATGCTAATATAATTTTTTTCTTGATGTAAATTTCGGTTGTAATGGCAAAACCGATAAGCAAGTCTGTGTATGTCCTTGTCAGCTCAATTTTTCAGTAATGAAGACTTAACAGAATGACTGAGGGGCGTGGTCCACAAAAATAGATTTAAGATAACACATGACACAAACCTATATAAAATAAATACTGTTCGTATTCATGGAATTGTTTCGTTTTCATTAGAATATATATAAAGGACGTACACACATACATACACGTTAACAAACAATATTTATAAACAATGGTTAAAATCCATGAACAAGTCTCAAGAAAAAGAATTAAATTCTTTGGATGCTATTTTGTTCAAGGCATTGCATTTAGTACACTTACTTTCTGGATGATTGTATGAAAAGCCTTTATACAGCGTAGAGTAACTGTATATATAT
Organism: Limulus polyphemus; assembly: GCF_000517525.1. Classification (NCBI taxonomy): domain Eukaryota; kingdom Metazoa; phylum Arthropoda; class Merostomata; order Xiphosura; family Limulidae; genus Limulus; species Limulus polyphemus. The sequence goes on from NW_013666043.1 coordinate 430,239, forward strand.
GTTATATGTATGGGTATTACTTGAAAGTTTTGTGGAACTGTGCGAGGTATTTATTCTTTACGTTTGTTGAGTTTGTCACAAACGCTGTATTGGAAATGCAATCGACTGTTTTCAAAAGTAATGAATCACTTCATTTTTTTTTAGAATTTCATTAATTTTAATTGCTATAATTTTGAAACTAATTTTTTAATATTTTTCGAATTAGTGCTTATAATTATGAAGTTTAATTTACGCTCTTAGCTTATACAGTACATGTATTTAGAACAAAACTAAATTTTATATAAACTGGCACAATATTAGGATTATAGCCGAAAACCTCGAGGGTAGACAACGTACCCAACTGATGACTCAATGCATTCCAACCTCTAGGTATTTTAGTTCTCTTGTGTATTGATTTATGATATTAAATCCATTTAGTGAAATAGTTATATAGGCTTGTCTTCATTAACATTGACTTACAATTTATTATCGATCATAATATCGAAGAAAGACTAAGTAACAAGCTGGAAGTGCTTGATCCACTACCACGAGTACTGTAGACTATTTTCAAGGTATTGTATATGGTCATTCTATACTATATATTAAAACGACCAACACTGTAAATGGAAAATGTGCTGCTAAAAGTTTATGATCTAATATGTAATTCAGAAAAAAAGAGAGAAAAAACTCATACAAACATACATTCTGCCAAACGAAACAACAAAGCTACACAAAGGGCTATCTGTGCTATGCCCACCACGGGTATCGAAACCTGGTTTCTAGCGTTATAAGTCCGCGGACACACAGCTGTGTCACTGGGGGGGGGTCAAACAAATCCCCACTCCCACTGAAAACAAATGGTTATGGTTACTTAACTACTATGGGGATTTGTGGTAGGTTAAAACAAAGTAATATTATATTTTTGGAAAACTATAAACTGATTAAAATCGGTTATTATTGTAGTCAAAAACTTTCACTAATGTATTAGAGTGCAAAATAAATAAATTCCAAAATTATTAGAAAATACGAAAATAAAACCACATGACGTCATAAGACTCCACCCTAACATTGCGTTGGAATTTTAGACACGCATCATTGGCTGGCTGTAATTGCTACATATCATAGCTTCAGTCCCGACCTCGCCTCGGACTATATACAAGCGTATACATATATATAAAGAAAATAATAAATTTCACTAATTTCCATGTATTCATCGTAATTAATAATCATATTTTTACATACGCGCGTGTGTGTCTATTCATTTTAAATGATACAATATATTGTGTCTAAACAAATGTTTTCACACGTTCAAAATGTATACTTCCATATAACTACACAAAATGTACACATTAAAAACTGGTCAATTTGACAAAATAAATATTTCTTAACGATTTCCTTTATAAATAAAACACAGAAATAGTGCACAACTTGAAGAGTCGGGTCTAACTCGGAACAGCTGCACAGTGCCCAATGCTATTACAATTATTATTCAGTAAATATCCTGCAGCTTGCGCGTGCACGTTTTTACGTTACAATAATTGAAAGCCACATCCCTGGCGGGTTAACAATATTATCTGAGGCTCATGCTATCTGTAAATGAATCAAAAGGTAGTAATTTCTGGTTCAGAAAGCCACTTATACACACACAGATGGAACAGTGGAGGAGTTTTACAGGGGGCAGAGGATAAGACAAGCTGGGAGAGAGAAATTAATATGTTGTAAAAACCCTGACTGGCAACGCACCGACCAATATTTACTTAGACAGATTAAAAAGTACCTTAAGTTACATATTTTAAAAAGCCTATATTTAAATGTAACCAATGAGAAGAAATACGGAAAGAACAAACCTTCTTTATATATATATAAAGAAGGTTGAGTATCTATATAATTAAGTGTAACGAGCGTGTCTGTGGGAAGCTTTTTAAACTCTTTAAGGTACGCAAAATTAAGAGTAGGGAAGATGTCATCATACGTTAACTTCATTAAACTATGTTTATTTATTTAAGAGTAAAGCCATATTGGGCTATCTGCTATGTCAACCGCGGGGAATCGAACACCAGACTTTATAACTGTAAGTCTGTAGATTTACCTCTGTACCACTGAGGGACGTAAACTATGCAAAAATGAAATTAAGAGTAGGGAGGTATGGATGACGTCACCATACGCGTAAGGGAGGAAGGAGTGGATGTAGATAGTACTATGCGTTGCAAAGGGAAAGATATTTGGGGAATGGATCTGTCATCCCTCAGAGCCCCGTCTCAGACAGCAGTGTTTATGTATTAAGATTTTGTGTGAATTTCTTCACTTGTTTATAGATACTTAGAGTACTGGTACTGTTACCCTGTTGAGTTTTAATACTTGCCATTGCCCCCAGTACCCTGGTTTTAAAAGCGTCGCTAGATCTGGTGTCTCTTACTAGAAAAGTCGATCTTTTTGTCATTTTTGATCAGACTATTCGGTTCAAAGTGTCTTTTGTATTAGAGGTGTTTCGTGGGTATCACGTGTTGTGGAATAAGTTTAATCCGTATAGGTATAACCTCGCAGTTATTGAGACGGCCATCAGATTCGTTCAGAACTCTACTTACCTAACCTCTCACGTGAGTAGCCTAGGCAGGTCACTTAAAAATTCCAATTACCTTAAGTACACAGCACCGCCTTTACATTTTATAAACTTCGTGCATTCAAATACAAAATACCACCACAACAACACGAACAAAATGTTTCGTACTCGAAGCACGAGTTTTCCCACTAGTGTTATATTAAAACAATTTTGGAGATTCACAACGTCGTTATAGTCCATGTTTTCACGTCTCGTCGTGCTCTACCCAACGAACATACATCTTGGAAATAACCTAGCAACGTACTTTCCATTGCAAATGGCTCTGCCATAAGGCTGTCATATTCAAAGCAAACTATACCTCACTTCATGCTTCCCATTACCCGTCTAATGTATGAAGACGATGGTTTCTCTGCGCCAGTTTGAACAGCACCATCGCACAGAAATCTACAGGTAGCTGTGTTAGGCTTCGTTTCCAGATACACCTTGCTAGTGTTATGTATATTTGCCTGGGCCATGTGGAAGGCTTTTGTCACTGAATGTTGTGACAAGACGCCGCATTTTGGTTATCACGGCTGGAATACGACTTGTCGCAGCTCTCTTTATGAATCGTCCTAGTTCCCAAAATTGATCCATATTTCTTTGTTTTCCAATGTAATTAAGAGCAAGGGCTAAGTCTGACATTACATCATTAGTTTACTTTCATTTGTTTTTATATTTATACTTACATTTTTGTAATAATACGCCTCGTGTATTGTATAAAGACAATGTATTATTTTTATAGATCTTCCATCTTTCAAGAAGCTTCTCGTGTTTCCTTTTGGACTTTTAGAGAAGACTGTATGTTATTTGTTACTTCCTGCAGCCGCCTCTAAGTGTACATGGAATAGTTAAGCAATTCTAAGAATCCATGAGTAAGGGCAAACGACTTGAAATTGTTTGTTGTAAAGCGCAAAGATACACATTGGACTATATGTGCTGTGCTCCCCCCCCCCCCCCCGGTACGAAATACGATTTTTAGCGGTATAAACACTCAGGCGTATCGACCCCCCCCCCGAGGTACGCGGGGGCAAAGGGGAATATGTTGTTGTTTTCTTTCCACTGAAATTAACATTCTTATATTGTAATAGTTAGGTTAGTCTTTATTTTTATTCTTTATTTATTGTTTTGTATCTACAGAAACACTGCTTTATTGTTTAGCTGTAGCAAAGTTTATACACCCAACCTGGCACGCTTTTAACTTAAAATACGGCCCTAGTTAGGGAGTTATATAGTAGGAATAGCTATATTGAGTTTCTTCGGTATAGTGCGGTGTTAGACAAAGAGTAAGTTTCCAAAGAAGTATACATTAACGTCCAAGGTTCAAGACAAGAGCCAGTATTTATGGGTTCCCTAAGTAAAGTATGCTATTTTATGTATTTATTGTTCCTTTCATTAGTACTACTGGTTATAATAGTTACTATATCGAATGTAGTTAGTTATATATTTTTTAATTTGTTGTTCATTAACATACTTTTATGATTGTTTTTATTTAGGATTAGCCTAAATCTCATAAGCTAGCCAAACCTCGTGACATATTACGGCCAAAAATATCGTTAACAGCGAGAGTATTGAACTGAAGAAACAACGCATTCTAATTTTTATAAGGACATACGAAAAAAAAAAGGTTTATTTTTATTACCTATACTGGTTGTGAAGTTGGTTGTCAATTTCGCTTTAAACTACTTAGCTTACTCTGATCGGAAGTTATTACCATTTATTAATTACTGACATACTTTTTTTTTCAAAATCAATCAATTTTCTGTGGAATCACACTACCTACATAACGCCAAAAATATCGAACTGTAGTTCTGATACATTCTGTTTTACCGCGACTTTATATCGGCTGCGATTGTCAAACGTCTTGGTAATTTGCATATTCAAAGTCGGTTTAATATAACGTACTTAACTCTGTATAAAATTGCTGTCGTTTGATAAATGACTTCGTAATGCTTTTTGTTTTCTATTTCTTTCTATTGACTGTATATCAAACTTGCTTATTAGTCATAACCTGTAAACTAAATATTAAGAGCTGAAAATAATATTTGCTTTTGCTTCACCAATGGCAGTTACGCTAATGTTAATAACCAACGAAATGAGTCCATATTACAATATCATATCAGTTATTCCAAGAAATGGCAGTTCAATTCAATAAACAGCCTAAAACCAAGAGGAACCAAATAAATGTATCTAACAACAACAACAAACAAACAAATATAGGATGTGAGACAGAAATACAGTAAGATAATTTTTTGGTATCAATTGTTTTAATCTACTAGGTTTTTTTTTTTTAAATTTTGTTCAAATGCTACAGCTTGCAGTTAATGTATTTTTAGAATGTGTCCTGGTGACAATTTTCTAAGTTTCCAAATATTATTTTTCAACTTTGTTCGCATACTATTCTGTTAATGCATATTCTTTCAAACTATTTTTGAAGCTGGAATAACAAATTAAGGTGAAAATATAATTATTATTATTATTAGAGGTCTGTTTTTTTATTATGATTTTGAAGAGTTTGTATTTCATTATCCTTAAATATTTCTTTTTCATTCATGGAGGTGGTAATTATGGTTTCACAGAGAGACAATGTCGTTCCTCAACTGGTTTCTACTAATTTTCTTTCATTGATTTTAATATCTGTATTCCACGTGTGATGCTTGCGAACAGATAAAGTATAAAATATAACAGACAGTATATATATATCTGCTACTGTATGGGTCCTTCTTTTTCTGTATATATCTTCCCTGCCAGTATGCATTTTACTCTGTAACTAAGGCCCTAATTTTGTTGGTATCCCCCACTGGGTCAACAGTTAGTTCAAGAGCCTAGAACGCAAAAATCCTGGGTTCAATTTCCGGTGACAACACAGAGCTCAGATAGCCTAATGTGTGGCTTTTAGCTAAAAACAAACAAAACACATTCTATTGTTCAATTCTTTGTGTGCTACGTTTTTTACCGCTGACAACTGCAGTATTATTCATATGCGTGTAATTAATTAACTACGTTACTCTGTACAATAAATAGTTTTTCTGCGTTTATGCATCAGCCCGGGAGGAAAGAGATGAACAGATAGAAAAAGAAAAGGTGCTTCAACGCAACATTATATATGCATAAACACTTAGATAACGTTTGTTGATAAAATATGAAACAGTACGATATTTCGGAATATTCATCTAGCGATCCATCCATCACGTGACCAACTTGCCAGTACTTTAATTTTCTGCTAACTGTGCAAATGGTTAGTTAATCTATGCGGTTCCCTTCGACTATTCTGTGCCGAACATTAATGAACGTATTACAACGCAATTTAATACTTACATCAGCATAAAACAGCACTCAAACTTCAACGCGTGTATTACTCTGTGTGTTATGCAGCTTATTCTTCTGTGTTTATCAAACAATGACACAATATCAAAGTATACACTATCAAATAAATAGTAAACGTTCTTCAACTTCACGCCTTTCAACTGAAATCAAAAATCATCATAGCTATGTAACATATAAGTTAATATATTCTAGCAAATGTAGTAAGAGGAAACGTACTTTTTAGAATAAGAAAAATTAAACACAACTTGATTGCTAGTTCACAAATCAACTTAGAAATATTACACTGATGACAAAATAAAATGCAAACTTTGCAAAGTTTAAAAAAGTTCACAAAAAAGGACTTTGAAATATGAATAAGAATTGATATAAGGCTCTTGCCACGACACATGGATTGGTTTGTTTGAAATTTGCGCAAAGATACACGAGGGCTATTTGCGCTAGTCGTCCCTAATTTAGCAGTGTAAGACTAGAGGGAAGGCAGCTAGTCATCATCACCTACCGCCAACTCTTGAGCTACTCTTTTACCAACGAATAGTGGGATTTACTGTCACAGGTGAGGGAGCAAGCATGTTGGTGGGATAGGGATTCGAACCCGTGACCCTCAAATTGCGAGTGAGACGTCCGAACCACCTGGACATGCCGGCCCCGACACATGGAACGTTTGTTTGTTTAAAGTTAAGCACAAAGCTACACAATGGACTATATGTGCTCTGTCCACCATGATTTCTAGCATTGTAAGTCCGCAGACATACCGCTGTACCACTAGTGAACCACATGGAACGAAATAGCGCCCATCAAACTTTAGCTTAAAACGTGAGCTTGTATGTTTTCATTTCAAAATTTGTCTGAACAAAATGTGAAAAGAAAAAGAGATTAATCTTAGCTGGAACTCTGAGAGCTTATAACTTTAAAATTTAGAGTTCAATCCCCGCGGTGCATGGGCACAGCGTAGATAGACCGATGTAACTTTTTGCTTAAATAAACAAACGGAAAAGACGAACAGCCTCAAACCTCTCTTAGCATAAGTATGTGTACATTCTAAAAATTACATCAGTTTATAATTAGTGTTCAGTGCACATTAGCATAGAGCTCCTCCAATAACATCGGTAATTTTACGCCCTTAGAATTTGTGATATCAAAATGCACTGCAAAAACTAATATGGCGCAGCCTTGTCGACGGCACTTCATGGGCTCTAAGTAAGCAAACTACATCTGCCTATTTGACATATGATTGACAAAACATGCCCACGTTATTCCAGTGGAAATTTTAGGACGTAATAAAAAGTACATCTGAAACAAATGGAGATTACTAACGGCCAACTACATTTTTAATTTACTTTTCTTAAAATGGTTTCAACAGTTCAGTCATAATATTAAATCATACAATTTCAAAGTTTATGTACGGAGACGTAACAATTTAATCTCATATTTCATGGAATTATTAAATATATAAATTAAAGAATATCAATTGCAATAAATTTATGATAAGTAAAAATAATGGATATTGTTTACCGTACGGTAAAACAAAGTAACGGATATTGCTTGCCGTACGGTAAAAGTCATCTCAGAGACAAATATACTAGTGGTCTAAGGGGAAAATTCTCAGAATGTTTGGTAAACTTCCTTCAATATTGAAATTAATATTTTAAAACGAAAATATTCCCATATAAATGTTTTAATCCAAGGATTACTGGTAGTGTCCAGAAGTCAAACAAAAAACAAGTAAACAAAAATACCGTCTTGTATAACAACACACAAACATAAAGGTAATATTATTATTGTCTTTCAGTTAAAATGTGCAACTGTTTTCACTGTTTGCTGTGCAGTTTCAAAACGCGATTTGTTTATCACTTCCTGATAAAATAAACAAGAGGGAATCCTCAATAGGCGCGGCACTTGAAAATATTTTAGGCAGGAATAGAGTATATTAAACTATGATACTTTTTTTCCCCTTTTTATTAGCTACATTTTTGTGCACTAGCAAAACCGAGCGTGGGGCGCGCGTATACCCGATTCGATTTCATTACTCATCAGGATCTCAACCAGCCTACACTCAAATTGACATTCTTTTAGACAGGATTAGTGTAAATTAACCTATGAGACCTTGGGCGTGGTAAAATATATCAATCCAACGGGTTTGACATTCTGAGTCCAAAACTGTAATTAGATCTCAAATAGGTCAAGAGATGACGGAGCTATGAGCTAAAAGTTTGTACTTGAAAAACAAAAGAAAACAAAAACAGAGCCGTTACGCCGTGGCTAAAAAAATGTCAAAATCCATTTAATTAATTGATCAGTATGCATTATCTTACTTGAAATAGACCCACCAACAACTTGAAGAATGTCTTAAATATCGTATTGGCCCTATTATATATTTTTAATATTTATAAAACTGGCTTATTGTAAATGCCGACCAAAACATCAGGTGCTTCCCAAAATTATTCCCCTAATTATCTAGTCATGTTATTTACAACAGCAGCAGCTCCTTGTTTATCATTTCCGGTCATAGTCTGCATACTTGTACGCTATTCATAGACGTGAGAAACTATTTCATGTTACACAGTAAAAGATTTCTCTGTTTAAAAACAACAATACTTATGGGGTGCAGATATGTCAGGTATGTAATTAATTTGTTTGTTTGTTTATTGTTGTTGTTTTTTTTAGCTATCTGCCGTGTCTACCGCAGGAATCGAACCCCGGATTTAAGCGTTGTAAGTTCGTAAACTTCCCGCTGTCCCATCGAGGGACAATTATGTTGAACAAACAAACGTGCAGGAAATCTTTCGAAACGTGGTAATTTTCATCTGTTCTACTTTTGTAGATTAGTCTTCCGAGACTTTACCCACAAGTGTCACGCTGAACTAGGCAGTTGTTGCCTGTTTCACCTCTGTTTATCAATCATGGAGACATTGCGCAAATCATCTATAAAAAATAAGTATTTAAGTTGGCATATTTAATTAGTATTAATGTAGAATTCTTTATAACAAATGCTTTATTGTTTTTGGTTGGTGCTTCAGCTTGTTTGGAAAATTTATGGTCCTGCATAGTACATTTTTTATTTCTCTTTTCATTCCATTGTGTTGTCGTATTTTAATCAGTTAAAACTAAAACTGAGTGGAATTTTATATCAACAGTTACTAATATTTTCTATCTCGTAAGACCCCCCCCCCTATAGAATATTTTCCCCTCACACCTCACTTGCCCACAATGTGGGTGATATTTTTTATTCAATTTTCAACAACGCTCACAACAGCGTTTTATAAGACTGTTTTTTTAACCCACTCTTTATCCTAACAACATTACAAACATGTAAATATATATACGGCAGGCTGAGACCTACTGTCTTACCTACACGGGTTTTATAAGTTGCTTACGCAATTTATTGAACTTAGCATGGTTCTTAACCCTAGAATTCCTGATGAGATCATGGTATCTATCGGTTTTTAAATCACATTATTTTAACTAGTTATGTAAGAAATTGATTGTGAAACCAACACTTCGATGGTTACAAGGCCTTAATATCACGTAATTGATAAAAACAAAACATCAATCCCACTAATTACTGCTAGGATCCCCCCCTCCCCACCATGTATATTAGCGGAAAATGAGAGACATCGTTCAATTTTTAAGTCAGTTAGTTCTCTAAAGTGAGAATGCAATATTTGTAATCCACCTGTAATGTATGGTATAAAAACAAGTCCGTAATTTTGGGGATTAGTCAGCGTGTTTTAAATGCTTTACATCACATGCGTGTGTACAATATTCACCACAAGTTACTGTTATCTGTTAACAATGTGACTAATGCACAAAAACAGCCGATAAGTGACTTACTAAACTTAAGTTCCTTATTTCTGCTTCTAAATCTCAAAACTGATAAAACTGTTAACCAGAGAAATCAAGTACAATGAAACTATACTAAAAAAACAATAATAAACGACCCAATTCAATTGACATAAATTACCAGTAAAAACTATACAATCTGTCTGGTTGTAAGACTGCACATGAAAAATAAAACTTGTTAAAGAATCATCCTCACTACTCGTATCAGACAGATAATAGTTGTGAGTAGTTCAAAACAAGTTCTGAAGTACAGTTTGTGTTTATATCAAGAATACAGCAACCGGTACTTGTTTAACGTACCGTAACTCCACACATACCGACGATTACGATTGACAGTTACGATAACATTGTTGTACGTGAATAGCATTCCAGGGAAATCAAAATCATGCCAGACTTGTGTAAAGTACACGTTGTCATGACTTCTTTAACATCTAAAACGAAAAATCAAAATTTGGAACTGTGATGAACAAGATAATTATACTTTTCCAGTTGAGGGTTTCCTATCTATTAATATTCGCTCAAATATATTAGGATTTTCAGTTTCAGAGGCCAACAACACAAAGAAACAAATATCTGAACTTCCTAATGATACTATAAATCAAATAACTTTATTCATTAAAATGTTAAGTAACTTTACTGGCTACAGGCTATATATAGATCAATTTCCAGAATACGTTTTTACTTTAATGGTTTTGTTAATCGATACGGGGGGGGGTGAAGCACGGGATGTAATTAACTTTAAAATATGGAACATGAGATCCTCTTATGCAATACCCTGCTATATTAAAAAGCCGGAAGTGGTTGTTTTACAGACAGGAAATGGTGTAATAAGCTGATCTTTCAATAAGATTGAATATAAAGAATACAAGCGGCACAGAATATTTTATAGCAACAAGTATACATACTCATATATATACAATATATTCATAATTGTATATAAGCTAAACTACGTGACATACATATGTAAATGAATCAACAGATCTCATTTTAAAAAGTGTCACATCAAATTCGTTTCGCATGGGTGTTTTTACTTCTTTACAGAACAAACGAAACGAACATTTATTTCTGCTGATGTTTTTCTTTTTTAAACAGCTGAAGCTTCATATTGCTGAGTAGAATACAAAATGGCGTTAGCCTATAGCCCCGCAACTGTCATACAGCCATTCAATAGAAAAAAAAAGTATAAATTCAGGCAATAAACTTCGTTTCAAAATTGACAATGAATACCAAAAGCATCAAGAAGAAAAAAAATGATGAAGATGGTTGAGATATGACAACAGCTTATAAAACAGTATAAAAATGGTCAGCCGGGTTTAACGCCCGATTTTATATATATATAAATTTATATTCCCATTATTGAAAATGTGTATAGGTAATAAAGAAACTTTTAATACAACGTTTATTCGTAATACACATGTAGTATAATTCACAAGACAGCCCAAGCAATACTGAATTGAACAACGTTTTCGACGACAGCCTCAGTTGCTTTTCTTTTCTTTTTAAATTAGCTAAGTAATAAAGTAAAACCTAATACAAAATTTATACAATAGTATAAAAAGTAATATCATTTCAATTTCATGTATCTTCAATATAATACTTGAGAAGTAAAATAGCTGACTGGATAAAAATATACATGTAATAACATAATTTTATGTTACATATATCCTCTAAGTAAACCTCGTTTAACTTACGAATCTCATGATAAAATCTTTTTTCATATTTCAGTTTCATTTTTAAATTATCAAATTCTCAGAAAGTGATACAAGAAAAATGCAGTTTTTAAATTCAGCATAAGATTTTTTTATATATTTTTAATGAGGTTTGATTATATTGTGTTTCATGTTATTGTATCAAGTATTTCATACAAGCTGATGTACTCGTCCTTTATCTGGGTTATAAACTAACATAAATATGCGGGTGGATGCTATCTTCTATATATATATATATAAAACACAAAAGTTTGTGTGTCTGTCTGTTTATCGTTATTCAACTACTCCTAGATCGCTGGGCCAATCTCAACCAAACATTGTGGGATGATAGTTTGGAACATGTTAATGGGGGATCACAGCACCCTCCACCCCCATTATTTCTGTTATTATGCATTTTTTTATCTTTCATTTCTTAGGTTTTATCTTTCCCAGTAAAAATGCATCAAAACTAGGAAAATTACTCTCAGGAAAAGCAGGAGAATGCATAAAATGTAATCCAGAACCCAAGATATTCAAGGGCCCTAAGGCGAGTCCTGGACTCAGTGCCGTAATGGATGCGCTTATGGCGCACATTACCTCCCTTCGCTTGGTCACATAAACCTTGCCCCTTTTAATTTGCCTGCTAGACCTCTGATTTGATCCCTCAAATACTGCTGATACAACTATCTCTTAAAGACAATAATTGCATGTCTTTAAAAAAGTTAATTTTCAAACATGACATACGACAAATTTGCAATGTCATTCTTCGTTATTAAACAAAAACTCTTTTATACGACTGTAGATTTCATAATCAACCCATTCTCGAACGTTAGCCATGTGTTAATCAGTTCATTAGGAGATAGTTGTACATGAGCTGGATATGGAGAACTACATCATGTACAAAGAAACAAAATATGCTCTTGTGCGATAAAAAAATCGAGAAATTTAATTTAAAAATAGTAATTTAGATAACTAAATATAAACGTCAGCTATAGATCTTCTGCAAAATTTCGTTGAAAATAACAGCGGTTTCTACAATTAGAAAGAGTGTATGATATACAGACAAAATTATTTATGCATGTCGATAAACTTTTGATTGTATGTTTACAGCGTTGCTATATATAGATTTTTACACGCATGCCCACCGAGTGACCAATTGTGCAAAACCTCTTTATACCGTATATGGCGAATTAGCCAACCACAAACCAGTCCCTACCAAACGATTCATTACGTCATTCCTTTTCTAAACGCTTAAAATATTGCTAATGATCAATAACACTCACTTGAAACGAAGCGCCACCTTTCGCTGGCTTGTAAAATTAACGCTTATAAACAGTACTTAGTTTATCGTTATGTAACTCTGTCTCCAATGTGACAGCGAATGGTAAAGGAATTTTTAATTTCTTTTCGCGAGGGAAACATTTCCAATGTTAATACGGGCGTGAATTTAATCAGGTAATGTAACATAATCACTAAAGTAGTGGTCATAAATACCTCGTGAAGAAATGGAATACTGAACATAGATTACGTATCTCGATTTTTTTATTGTTGCTCCTCCCAGCGGCAAGTCTGAAAGCTTATAACGCTAAAAAAACAAGCTTCGATACCTGTGGTGGGCACCACACACATAGCTAATTGTGTAACTTTGTGCCTAACTACAAGCAAAACAAAACTTTTGCTTCTTTACGGTTTGCAATTGAGATACGTTTGCAACCCCAATGTCAATTTGCTTAAATTAGCATAAATAACCACATTTAATTTACTGAAAGTAACAAAACTGTACACTGTTTTGTTAATGTTGCAAATATACGATAGCCAGTTTCTAGGTGTGCAGTCTTGCAAAGAAAAAACAAGCCTAATAATCACTTATAAAATCAGGGTATTCTATTTTTATTCCAGGATTAATATTACAAAAAAGAAGAGCGCCATCTATAGGAAAACTGTTTATGTATTTTATATGGTATCCAATGGTACTTACTTATATTCAATACTAAAATTAACTGTAATGTATTTAAGTTTAAATTACAAATGACAAAATATAAAGTACATTGACACAAATATTTAATTTCTCAACTTAATGTTCGTATCATAGATCTCTAAAAATTTATGATCAAAATGTTTTCTGACACGATTACATTGTCTGTTGCATAAGTTCGCGCAAAGCTACATATGAACTACCTACGTAAAACTGTCACTATATTTGAGCTAATACACCAGAAGAAAGACAGTCAACAATACCCACAGCCAACTCTTGGGATATTCTTTTCGTATTGGAAAGTGGGATTGGACCATTGTCGAGGCAATGAATTACAATTATTAAAATTACAGAAATAGTTCGAAAGTCATGTTATTTCAAGCTCGTAATATTCGGATTTTAGCAGCTTCATCGGAAAGTAGATAATTAACTCAAAAACAACTAACACTCTCGACGTCAGTTCATATCTCTTGCCAAAAGTACACAAGATTTCTAGCAAAGCACACAGTAAATCGTTCTTTACTATCTTGCTGGTGCAAAAACAAACTGTGTCCACATCCTTCTTTTCAGTTTAATTACATTTGATAGAGTGCTTCTCAAAGCGCACTGTCCATTCAGCTTAAATTAAACGCATGCTTCAGTTGAACTTCCCAAAGCCTATAGCGTCTGAGCTTGTTTAGCTTACAGACTAAAGTTGCTTTCTAAGAAAGAGAGTAAAGAGCAGAAATAATTGAATGAGACTTCTTGTAGGTTGGAAGCAGGTTTGTTTATTTATTTATTTAAATGAACATTGCAATATAATGGAAGAAACTGCGATATCTTGTACACTGTCTTTTCAATACATTTTTACGTACCTTGTTACAAAAATACTTTGGAGATAAATGTCAGTTTTATTGTAGCTGTTTTGGTGTTATGTGTATTGCCATGCGCATTTAAATAATAATAATATCATACACAATCGTAAAAGTGGTCCAATATACGTTTTGTTAATTAAGTGCCTGAACGCTGCAAACAGGGCCTCTCCTTGGGGTGAGCGACGAGTTCCCTCGTAGAGAGCGCCCACCCCAAGAGGCGCCAAAATCGACACTGCAATTAGTAGTTCTTGTCAATTTTACAAGGGCAGTTCGTGCAGGCCACAATTTTGCCTACGGTCGGCTCTGACTGCAAATTCAAACAAAACCCTCGAAAGCTGACGTGACCTCCTATACAATACTAATATATATTCATCAAGTCACATGGGGTCACGTGTGACATCATTAATCTCTTAATCAAAGACAACACAATTCAGACAAGTTAAAGCCTCTCGTCATAGTTAAGACTGACCTTTTGAGATTCTTAGGCTTTACAAAAGAAAAAAAAAAACTCGTTCGATTTTCATGCAAAAAAATTCACCACTGAATGTTTGAAGACTCGTTGTGCAAAACAAAAAACGAGTTTTAATTCCAGAAAACTTAAAACACCGCTGGAACTTAAAATCACTGGTTAGTAAAATTTGGTGCATACAGAAAACAATTTATTTTTTCTCGTGAATATTTTGTAAAAAAATGTTAATTCATGAATATACAAACCACGCAATAAAACATAGTAGAATATATATATATATATATATATATATATATATATATATA
>NW_013666043.1:446271-450790 GCF_000517525.1 Limulus polyphemus
CAAATGTTTTGTGGGTCGCGGCTAGTAGATATATACATAGAGAGAGAGAAAGAGAGAGGGGGTGGGTGGGGAACATACACACACACACACTCATATCTTACTTATAAATATGGCCCGGTGGCTAAAGCGCTCGACTTACAATTCGCAGGTCGCAGGATCAAAACTCGTCGCCGAACACGTTCGCCCTATCAGCCGTAGGAGCGTTATAACGTTACGGTTAATACCACTATTCGTTCGTAAAGAGTTCACGGTGTTGACTAGCTGCCTTCCTAGCTGAAGAGTTCTGGATTGAGCGAAACGCGTCGTCGGCAATGGATATGGCTGATATAGTGTGGTTGGAATACTACTATCATACACTCTTCTAACTCTTGAAAATTCCTATGAGGCTAGATAAAGAATGTAGTGATTACAATTTAAGAGGCCACAAGTTAACGTATTATGATAAGTGTAATCAATTATAGTGATTTATATGTGCTTACTTTGTTTTCTTAAATTATACTGTTATTAAATGGTCCACTGAGCCCTCCTCCCCAAGTCGAGGTAGACTGATAGAATAAGAGTACAAAAAAAAAATAACTTTGGGAACTACTGCTCTAGTCTATCATTTTAAAATTAGGTAGAGATGGTTAGCGCAGGTAAGTTTCTGAGTAGCTTAGCGCGAAATTCAACAAACAAACTTTATAAATTGTGTAGGTAAACCAGATCCTAAACCTTTTTTATTTTATTTTTTAGAAATCTCTCTTAGTTTTCAAGCATAAAATTTTAGAACTAGAGAAAAACAACAATATTAGTTACTGTAATATGATGCGTTTAATATCACCTGTCGATATTAATATTGTGAACAGTGGGGGAAGGAGAAGCGAAACAAGTTTAGTCCAGGATAAAACATTCGGTGGAGAACAATGTTTAATATCCTTCAACATTTTTGTTGTTTATAATGTATTATTGGTATAGGTGTTAATATAGACCGGTAATATGATAAATTGCCTGACTCAGAATACTGTTAATATGTTTAATATCGTTCAACATCTTTTGTTGTTTAAAATTTTCAGCCTTAGTTTCTGATTGCACAATATTATAAATGAACTCCTCCTCCCCACTGTTCACAATATTTAATATCGATAGGGACCCCCCCCCCCCACTGTTCACAATATTTAATATCGATAGGGAAGATATTCACGAAAACTTACATAAAGTTTATATGCGCTAGTTGTCCCTAAAGGTAAAACAGTTATTCAACAGTATCCATCGACACCTTTTGGGTTATTCTAATTGGGATTTGACTTTCATTCCTATAACGCACCCACAGGCTGAAAATTCAAAGGGCGATTATGAGGTAACGGTACGCAATTCATGGGCTCTTCGGATAACAGTCCGACACGCCAACTACTAGGCTAAACCCAACTCCTGCCCAAAATGATAAAACAGTGAGAATATGAGAAAAATGTACAATAAAAATATTTGGCACCTTATTAGTTGATTAAATCGGTATTGATCCCACTCCAGCTGTTTGTCTGAACAATTTTGCATTTCTTAATCCTCTATTTAATCACTTGTAAGCAACCATTGCTTTTTTCCCCCCTCAGTAAACCTTATCAAACATTTCACACAACAGACAATGTTGAGTGATGTTTAGGGAAAGAATATAACGCAGCGGGAAATTAAAAGAAAAAGAAGTACACATATCAAAGACTGTGAAAGAGTATTCTCAACAGATGGCGCCTTAACTAGCCTATAATGTTACGTTAGTTCTGACTAGTTCATATCGTTACCGTAGAGCTTCATGTTGTTCGTGACTCGATGTCACGATAGCTCTGATTGGCTAGTCATTCAGGGTCGTATACTATCCTGCAGCGTATTAATAACCTCAACAATCCTCGAACTGTAGTTGTTTTATTAATTATGCAAGTTTTATTTATTTTTTCTTAAAGTTACTTTCCACCATCTAGTCATTGTAAGTCCAATTATTTTATGATTTTTCCTTTGCCATTTCGAGAAGAGCTACTACAACACGTAGAAATTTTACATTAGGATCTCACAAGTCTTTCACCACTTCTCGTGATCCTCGTTTCTAGCGTTTCGTTGGGGGCATACCGGTTGTTTATGTAGTAGCAAGCACTGCAGTAAAACATCCAAGAACCAGTGTACCGAAGAAACAAGGTAAATAAATGTGGAATATTATGTGTTGGATTGGAAGTAGGTTTATTTAATTACTGCAACACTTAGAAGAAACAAGGTAAATAAATGTGGAATTTTATGTGTTGGATTGGAAGTAGGTTCATAATAGTGTTTTCCGTTCGGCATTTTTAAGTGTTGCAGTAATTAAATAAAAATTGTGTTGGGTAATTTCTGACAGAAGAAAAATGTATATATATATATATAATTTACCAACATGTTACGTACTTCGTATTAAGTCAAACCCATACTGGTTCCCCCAATCCAAACGCTTTATCAAAAGACTGGAACTTAACACTTTTAATATTTCTAAAGATAAAATAGCTTAGAATGCGTGTTTTAAATTGTGACATTATAAAACAATTGTTGTTCAAACTGCGCTAAAATATGCAATATTTTATGCTTATCTACAAGGTGATTCAGTAAAGAAGTCATTCCTTATCTGACAGGTCGTGTGAGCAAGTGCACCTTTCCATGCTCGACAGAATATGGTGATGTAGTAACTTAATAATTACCGATGGGAGACCCCATCAGCTTTTTAAACACATTTTCTTCTAAATTGTAGATACTTTGTTGGTTAAAGGGTCCTTAATCTCATGTACGAGTCCCACGGAAAATGTTAAACAGCGGTATGTCTGCTAGAAACCGGGTTTCGATACCTGTGGTGGACAGAGCACAGATAGCCCATTGTGTTGCTTTGTGCTTCACTTCAAACAAACCAAATTACTATAAAGAATATCTTACATCGAAAACGAGTGATTTAATCCAATGCTTTTGGCTAGATCTTTAAATTTATTGTTGTAACAGAAAAAAAAAAACAATAATCTGAGTTCTTTATGCGGACTGAACGGTAGTGAGCGGTATAAAAACAAACCAATAATTTCTGGATTAAATGCTCGTTTGATTAAATCATTTTTTTATGGTAACGTCACTAATGGGTTACTTCAAAATGAGCCAGGATTATCTTATTACTTGCATTTGAAAATATTTCATTGTCCAAATACGCTAGAGTTTAGTTCCAGCCAAATGAAGCTCGCGGTATAATGTTTTCATTGCTGGCAATTTTTTAAAAGAATGAATTGATTGGAAAGAGTCGGTGGAATGGCCATCAAAGTATCCTTGGGACTACTTCTTACGTGACCACTGCGATAGACTACGAACCACAGAACAGCTGTAGGGCATTAGGACTGAGTGCACGCAATGTTAGAAAAGTGTTCAGCGCTCATAATTCAAGCATGCTTAGATATGTTTGGAAGGAAGACAATATGAGAAATTATTACATTACAAAATGCAAGCCTATGTTAGTCGACTTTTGTTTTGGACCCCTCTGTATATATTAGTACTTTTATTCAAAAGAAAAGTCTTAACAAGATCAAACACGTCTTTATTGTTAAGGTCCACTGAGTTAATAGACGAACGTACATTATTAACTAACAACCATTATGTTAATTGTTACTAATACACTATTCTCTTCCGAGATACAATTTTGTGTAGAAAAACAAACTTGTGGCTTAAAGTTTTTATTTAAAGAGTTCAAAAACACAGTTTTCCTATCGCGTAAATTATAATAAATTTATCGTTTACTGATCAAAAATACCTAAGTTAAGAATACACATACATGTCACTCAGTCATTTGTGTTTTACAATTAGTTTTAATTATGTGTATCTAACAATCATTTATGAGAGAAAAACACAAAATATTTGCACTGTCAGTGGTAGTTGTGTTTTATTCTGATAAATACTCTAGGTCTTTTATAAACAGCAATAGTAATATAGGGAGTTGTTCCGATATTTGCAGGCTGTATACATCATAAGGAAGGAGAGGCAGATTTTCAAAATTTCACAGAGCCCCAAAATTATTTAATCGGCAATTTGTAGACACGAATTTATAGCTTCCTTTTCACATTTTGAAATGATGTTTTCCATAGACTCTAGGCCTGGCATGGCCTGGTGGTTAGGGCGCTCGACTAGCAAACTGCGGGTCGCGGGTTCGAATCCTCGTCCCAACAAACACGCTTGCCCTTTCAGCCGTGAGGGCGTTATAACATTACGGTTGATCCCACTATTCGTTGGTAAAAGAGTAGCCAAAGAGTTGGCGGTGGGTGGTGATGACTAGCTGCCTTCCCTCTAGTCTTACGCTGCTAAATTAGGAACGGCTAGCGCAGATATCCCTCGTGTAGCTTTGTGGGAAATTCAAAACAAACCAAGCAAAACCCTAGACTCTAAATTACTCCAAATATCCTATTTGTAGTAGTTTCTTGTTTCTTTCAAAGTCGATACTTTTTTTCATTTAACGCCGTTTGCACAAGCTTATTTAAACATGGCTCAACATACATTATTCATG
>NW_013666043.1:451691-467596 GCF_000517525.1 Limulus polyphemus
CCAAAATGATTTAATCGGCAATTTGTAGACACGAATTTATAACTTCCTTTTCACATTTTGAAATGATAAATATTTTCCATAGACTCTAGGCCTGGCATGGCCTGGTGGTTAGGGCGCTCGACTCTCAATCTGCGGGTCGCGGGTTCGAATCCTCGTCCCAACAAACACGCTTGCCCTTTCAGCCGTGAGGGCGTTATAACATTACGGTTGATCCCACTATTCGTTGGTAAAAGAGTAGCCAAAGAGTTGGCGGTGGGTGGTGATGACTAGCTGCCTTCCCTCTAGTCTTACACTGCTAAATTAGGGACGGCTAGCGCAGATATCCCTCGTGTAGCTTTGTGGGAAATTCAAAACAAACCAAGCAAAACCCTAGACTCTAAATTACTCCAAATATCCTATTTGTAGTAGTTTCTTGTTTCTTTCAAAGTCGATACTTTTTTCATTTAACGTCCGTTTGCACAAGCTTATTTAAACAATGGCTCAACATAACATTATTTCATGGATTTGCATTTTGAATTCTAAACTTTAAAAGAGCCTATTGCGATACAGAACTTAAACGGTCAGGTCAAAACATATCTACCTCTAATGTAAAATAACTGATTAGAGGAAGAATAGTAAGTCAGTAGTAACCACAGTCTCCGAAGCTACTCTCCATCAATAGCGGAACTGTCTATTATAGTTATAAAGCTAAAAGTATTGAACGTGTTCAGTGTCTTGAACATTCTAATCAACAGCTTATTACGTTAAGCACTAGGCCACACCTGGCCCTTTTACTAACGGAGGACTAGGTTCCTGATTCCTGACAAAATGATAAATTACCTTAATCAATAATTCTGTTAATACAGTGTATTTTGTACAATTTTGTAATGAAACGTCATCTTCAAGGCATTTGTACACGACTTCTAATAACGTTTTATTTATTTAGTTAATTTTTGCTGAAGGATAGAGACGACAGTATATATAACAAATTATTTTTTTGCAAAATGTCAACAATCCGTCACCACGAAAACTATATTCTAGTCCTAATTTTTTCTTTGTATTATCAACATAGATTACAACGTAGTTCTATAGAGTACATTTTCATATTATGACATTTGAAAATGGTCAGAAAACGGATGGTGAAGCTCATACGAAACTCAAACTGTCAAGTTAATTCATTCACATATTCTTTCAGTTTCAGTTGTTTGTTTTTTTATCTACACATTTTATCTCAACACTCAAGCAGTAAAAGTACGCATCGCTATCATTATATTTGTTACTGTTTTTAGATTCGGGCAGAGATCCAAGAATGTTAACACCATTTTTTTTAGTGCTCAAATGCGATGCTACTGCAGTTGATGTCCATGTCAATTTCATAAACGGGGGAGGAGGGGGTGGGGGGATGAGTACAAGTGTCCCCAATTTTGATCCGGTAACAAAGTGATCTGTTGGATTCGGAATAGGAGCTTATGCATTAACTGTTATAAAAAGTCGTTGTTTCAGTTCTGAATTCAATGGTTCCAATTAACATAACAATCATCAGTACATTCCCCATTCGCATATGTTCTGCCTTTATGATTTCCCTGAGTCCTATAACCCAGATGTTACAAGATACAGATGTATCTATCCTCTACGTAGGTCTATTACAACACTTCATGTCTTCCTTCTCTTTTCAGCCACTTTCTTTCAAAGCAACCAGTCCAAGTTCTTTCTACAACCCTTATACACCAACAACTTGATCTACATTTATAAATGATTTTGTTTTTAATTTCCATCTTTCTCTTATTGTTAGCTACAGCTCCCTAATGTCTGAACTTTTCAAAAGCTGTATTTACTTTTTTAAATGATTTTTTTCCAAGACAAATTTTGGCTCTGCAAGTCACTGGACCAGTTTTATTTTAAAGTACCTATCACATTACAAAACTTTATATAAGACTGTAACATCCCCATTCATTCAGGTCGTTTCGGGATAAAAATAAAACGAAGAAAAACTTCATATACTTAGTCTTATTTCACTGCAGTTGGAATTAAGCAGTTAAGCGTTATTGAGAAGCCCCCTTGGATGGAACGGCTATGTGTAATATAATAACTTGCGTTACATATTTTTCTACCAATACAGGGTGAGGTTCTGTATAGAGTAGGAATGTAATGTTTTACGTAGTTTCTATTTTGGTGTATATCATGCATTTTCCATAGTTCTAAATAAAACCAGTAAATTATTAAAAATATATATATCTATTTCCTTTCTAATATTTTTGTTGTTAACACTTGGCATGTAATAAGTTTTGAAATGAAATGTCAGTGCCATGCCTAACACGGGTACTGAAACCCGGTTGTTAGTGTTATAAGTCCTCAGGTCTACCACTGAGTCACTGAGGGCCGTAATAATAACAATACAAAAATGGGGCCTAAAAGTTAAAGATAAGAAACTTCTGTGATGTTAGACGAATGAACCTTTAATCTATCTTTCAGACAGATAAAGGTTAACAATAGAAAGATACATCTTAAGTAACACCTTGTAAAGTTGCAAAGCATATATATACTTTCCACTATTTGGATTTGTATCGAGTTCACAAATGGTTTATCATCTTCAACTTTCTTGGATATTTTACATCAATAACACTTAACAATTACACATACACAAAATGAAGAATATGTCAGTCTAATCGCCAGATAATATTTTACTGTAATTGTACCCGATCGTCTTCTATTCCTTGTACTTATCATGACAGGTGTCTTCAAAGCTAAATTGTCCATTATCATGAATATACCAAACGTCATCGGTTGCAAGAGCTAATGGTTAAAATTATAACAGTGTTCCTTGTACTTATCATGACAGATGTCTTCAAAGCTAAATTGTCCATTATCATGAATATACCAAAAGCCATCGGTTGCAAGGGCTGCCAGTTCATATTTATAGCAGTGTTCCTTGTAGTTCTGTAAAAAATGGGTCATTCGAAAAAATACGGTATTTTTTATTACCTTTGTTCAATTTCACATTCATCTAATATATAAAGTGTATGACTTAATTGGAAAGTTTTATCTTTGTTGATTTAGTTCCAGCCAATTATTATAGGCAGATTATTCATTTATCTAGGTAACAAGTTTCTACGTCAATAACCACACAAACATCACTTAAATACTTAGAATAAATCTATGGAAACAATAGAGACTATTATTATTCTTACACAAACACCGTCTTGTTACTATTCGTAATAAATGTCTTTAACGAACAGTCAAGGTTAGTTATCATACCGGTATACTGAATATATTTTTCGACCATAACAAGTCATTATGGTGCCTGTTTAAAAAACAGTTAACTTCCCATAAGATTCTAATAAGTAGTCCATTTAGTGATAGCAGTATAATAATTAACACACTTGGTAACATCAATAAGTAGTCCATTTAGTGATAGCAGTATAATAATTAACCCATTTGGTAACATCAAGTACAATAAGTAGTCCATTTAGTGATAGCAGTATAATAATTAACCCATTTGGTAACATCAAGTACAATAAGTAGTCCATTTGGCCTTATAATTAATTTGATATTAATTAATTTAGTCATACCTCTATAAAGAATAGTCCATTCATCGTAAGCGTAAAAATATAATAATATATGTAATAAAATAGTTTAAACATAAATCATTTTGTTTTAACATTACTGTACTAACTGAAACAACAGAATTTCTACAGATTCTGCTTGCTTGTTTTAACGTTACACAGTGGGCTAGCTAAGGTATGTCCACCTCGGAATTGAGCCCCAAATTTTGGCGTTATAAGCCCTCATGCTCATCGCTTAGCCACCGGTGGAAAACTGAAGGGTCCATAGTATTTTACGTTACTTCTGTTAAGTGTTACTTACCATTTTGTTTTCGTTTTTTTTTAAATACCCATAAAATGAAAGTTTATATTTGAAGACAAAAAAAAATACTACTCTGTTTAATTTTTTCTTGTGTGGAACAAATGCATTCTGAAATTATCTATTTTCTCTGATATAATTCAACATCGTTAATTGCATTTTCCATAGGTGGGTAATCATAAAGTTTCAATTTGATTTGCATACTGGAGGGGGTTAAACCCCAGCTGAAGCGCATAACTCTCCTCCCCGCTATTACGAAGTCACGTCGCAGTACGTTTGTCTGTTTATTGAATATAGGCAGCGTGGCGCCACCTTTAATTCTGAACCACCCATATAGGTAGCAGCCATGTTTGTTTTTTACTGTTTCAGTAATGTCTATTTATGTCTTATTACAGATGATCTTTGAAACCATTTTTACTGTCATTTCTTCCCAACATTAAAGATCGAATGGTACATGTAACGCATGCATTAAAAACTAACGCAAACCTTTAATTTTCTAGTCACTCCTCTGATTTGATATGCCTCTCAGTGGTATAGCGGTATGTCTTCAGACTTACAACGCTAGAAACCGGGTTTCGATACCCGTGATGGGCAGAGCACAGATAGCCCAATGTGTAGCTTTTTGCTTAACTTCAAAACAAACAATGATTTAGTATTGAAATTCGTAAATGTTATTATTTTTACAATTATCTATCATATAACACTGATTTGACTTTATCTAGCTTTGTAGATAAAAAATTACATAATTTCGGTCTATTATATTTATGATAGTACTTTCATACTGACTCAGTTCACAAAACAAATCATTTAATGTATTTGTTTCGAGCAGTAGGGGTTCTCATTAGATTAGCCAAGCCTATAACTCGAGATTCTACAAGTGCCTTTAATGAAGTCACGTATTTCTATATATGGAACAAATCGTGCACTCAATATGACCGCACGTTCCAAAAATCCAGACATACATTTAGCAAGTGATAATAGGATAGTTATAGAGAAACAGCTTTCAAAAAGTTCCTTAAAAATAAATAAGAAATTCTGTTTGAAATAGCCAAAACCCTTAACAAAATTCTTACATTTCTTAGCAACATAACACGTGCAAAATATATGAAAAGTTCAGAAACGTTCGTGTTGTTGTGATCCATAAACCATCGTGTTCACTTTCCCTGGTGGTGAAGAGAAAACTTTTGTTTAAATGTATTATAGGCAACTCTTGGTATCATCAATTTCATTGTTCCACAAAGCAAACAAGTGAATTAAAATCATTTTGCAAACTGTGCCATTTCATACATAAAGATAGTGAGAAAACAAAACAAAAACATGGTTCTGTTTATTTTTGGATTTGCCCCATGTCAGCGAGTTAGACCGGTCTCGTGGAATTCTACCGCTACAGCGATCATGAAAAAGGTCAGCCCAAAGAACAAAATGAGGCCTCTAACAGTGGCGAGTTGCACTTTCTTTGTAAGGTGTTCGTACTAAACTTTGTACACCACATATGTAACCTACATGAGGCGAGTTGCACTTTCTTTGTAAGGTGTTCGTACTAAACTTTGTTCACCATATAAATAACCTACATGAGGCGAGTTGCACTTTCTTTGTAAGGTGTTCGTACTAAACTTTGTTCACCACATATGTAACCAACATGAGGCGAGTTGCAATTTCTTTGTAAGGTGTTCGTACTAAACTTTGTACACTATATAAATAACCTACATGAGGCGAGTTGCACTTTCTTTGTAAGGTGTTCGTACTAAACTTTGTTCACCATATAAATAACCTACATGAGGCGAGTTACTTCCTTTGTAAGGTGTTCGTACTAAACTTTGTTCACTATATATGTAGCTTACATGAGGCGAGTTGCACTTTCTTTGTATGGTGTTCGTACTAAACTTTGTTCACTATATAAACAAAGGAAGTGCAACTCGCCTCATGTAGGTTAAAAGGTGTTCGTACTAAACTTTGTTCACCATTTATGTAACCTACACGATACACACATTTCACGTTAAGAAAGAAAAAAAACTTTTTTGTCACAAATTGTTCGCTGAATAACACGAAATAATTAATTAACATTATTAGATATTTTTCAGTTAGCAACATTAGTTTAACTTACTTGTGGTGAATAGTAGACGTTTACCATTTATTTAAGCACGAGGTTGTTTGTCATATTCCTCCTGGAAACGTAAGGGCAGGCTTATTTTTTTCGGAAAAAATGTGCGTTACACACGCACACAAAACAATAACCGAAATTTGAATTGTTAAGTAGTATAATCATAGCTAATTCTGGTAAAAATTTCCAGAAGCTAATGTCTGTGTTTTGAATGTAGATCTATTAACAATACGATATCTTAACACTTCTGCACTCAAACGCTTTTGAAACAAACAGATGCTTGCAGACTTTAAACAAAAGTTAAAGAAAATAAGAGCATTTGTGAAGAAAATAGGACAAAACGAACAAAAATAAGGGGCGTAATGGTTTTTGATCGTGACTGTTTACAGATTTCGTGACTGCTAATACCACTTCGCTATCACTGGAAGCCATACAAATGACTTTACTGACAAAGTTTCCAATCCAACTCCATTTGTACTTGTGAAAGAAACGGAAATAATGTTTAGGCGAAAATCTGTAAAATGGGATTTCTGAGCTGTACCCGCCGCATTGATCGAATCTGGAATTTTAAGAGCGTTATATGTCTTCAAGCTTATATATATATATAGCTGGTCCGCCATGAGGGAGGAGGTCGGATGTAAACAGTTCGTAAAATATTCATATTATCACTGTATAAAAAAAAACAACTAATTACAGGAATTGGCAAGATAGTTTAAACAACTCGTATTATTTGGCAAAATCATGTAAATCATACACTAATTCGTTTAAAAGAACTTATGGATACTTCCTCAAAATAATAGTATTTTCACTGTCTTAATGAGTTATGCCTGTGTAGAAAAATTCAGATGATTTGAAGCCCAGATTATTAAATTCGATACAAGTAATTTTAGGACTATTATTTTAAGTGAAGGAATACACGGTTCAAAGATTTCCGAATAACTACGAACAAACACACAAATATTCCATATAACATCTTACGTATCACAAAACGAAACTTGGTGATTTGCGACAAGAAAGTAACAGGATATGATAAGCATTCTTACGCATTACAATCTGGTGCAAAAACTCAGTTGTTGATAAAGTACAGAAAGGTACACATTTACAAAGGCGCCCTCTAACGACAGTATATAAATCAACATGTGTACTACACTCTTTAGGATCAAAATCTACAAAACAAAATTTTATCGCATCTGTCTTTAAGATATTTGGGATATATTTTAGTTGAACGATAACTGAACTATTTATTTTATCCTCTTCCGACATTATCGCAGAGTATATAAAAAACATTTATCTGATAATATTAGAGATTTGATACCCAAACATAAATTCAGTTAATCAATTTATTATTTTCCAAACATTCCTACCTCCATCGGTGGCTTAGCGGTAAGTCTTAGTGCTTACAACGCTAAAAATCTAGTTTTGATAGCCGCGGTGGGCAGAACATAGATAGCCCATTACATAACTTTGTGCTTAACAAAAAAACCAACGAAACGAATATTTCAGTACTAGCATCATTCGTAATTACACAACTAAAAATCACCCAGGTTCTGCAACTATTGAAATGTTTGGAATTTGTTGCATAAAGTTCAAACTCAACAGAAAACTAAGGTTCTGTACAGTAGTCTCCCCAGCCAACGCGTTTAAAAGAAAAGAAAAAACACACAAAAGGTTCCACTTAATTGGGTTAAAAACATAACTGAAATAATAAGTATTCTATATATACAGAAAAATACACATATGGAATTTCTAATTTATCGTTACCAAATAACACCATAACACAAATTCGCTACCGTCAAATACCCCCATTAAACATATCGCAGAACAAGAAGCCATATAAATTCAGAAGTTAGATACCGGGGTTTTTGATAAACAGAAGCACAAAGGCAACAATTGGAAACATATTTATTAAAACTTTTCGCAATCTACAAATTTCACCACCAGTAATACGTAAAAAAACATATACAACGAAGATGATACAGTAATTACGTTTCACAAGATCTTTAAATATATGTTGCTTTATTTCAATAGTTTTTTTTATCTTTGATGTACTTCATAGACTTTCAATTCGTATAAAAGTTTGCGCTTCATCATATTTTCAGTATAATCTTCAATGTATATATATTTTTACAGGTTACGGGTGATTGAACTTCTAGATTCCGAAACCTTTGATTAAATAACTTATCATTATACAATTCTTGCAGTGGTGTTTTGTTTTTAAAGAAACCCAACAACTTTTGAAATGTTAAACTTTCCTTTCTTCTTTGTTACGAATTTTGCGCAAAGTTACACGAGGGCTATCTGCGCTAGCCGTCCCTAATTTAGCAGTGAAAGACTAGAGGGAAGGCAGCTAGTCATCACCGCCAACTCTTTGGCTACTCTTTTACTAACGAACAGTGGGATTGACCGTCACATTATAACGCCCCCACGGCTAAAAGGGCGAGCATGTTTGGTGTGACAGGGATTGAACCCGCGACCCTTTCTTCTTAGATGAATGTTGTTGTCTGAGTACAAAGCTACATAGTTGGTTATCTGCACTCTGTCTATCTCGAGGAATTGAACCCTGGATTTTAGTGTTGTAAGTACGTAAACTTAGCGCTGATCCACTTGGAGGCCGAGGACTGATAACACCTTACAAGAATGAGGTCTACTTTCCAAAAGCTCGGGGTTATTTAACTTAATTATCTTTTTTGTGATTCGAAGTAATTTCTTAACACCATTATGTATAATTATGAATTAGCAAATGAAGATTTATATGTGTAATGAAGTGGGTTACTTTTGAGGTTACTTTTAATGTGCTTTCATACTCAAGTACCATTATGCATATTTATATTGTATTGACATATAAAGCTACAAAACTAATGTTTACATAAAATATCAACAGCGATTTTTGCTGCATACGTAAGGATTTGCAGTCTTTATAAAAATAATCATTATTTTTAGTTAGCACAGTTTTCGTTGGCTTCGTAAGTTCGTGTTTTCTTTACCACGGGTTTCGGTATACGCACGCAGGAACGTCATACGTATACTAGCAACCTTGATAGTGGCGATGTTTGGTAGAAACCACATTTTAACTTGTGCTACGTAATACACAATTTCACTCAAACTGAAGTTTCTATCGATTTATTGTGCTTTTTTCATACCTTGAAAAGTTATTAAAAAAACACCAATTATACAGGTATACTTTAATAAGTCATAGTCACGAATCAAAACTTGGATTTCATGAACAATTTATTCTCTAAATTGGTATTAATGAATTTTTTATGCGTAAATATCTTAAAGATGAAAAAAAAATCATTGCAAGATTTCATATCAAACATATTTTTTTCTTAACCACAAAAATTCATTAAATAAATTTAACACAATTACAACAACAACTTATGGGAATTATTTCACACTGTTCGTGCAAAACTACACAAACGGCTATCTGAACATTGCTGTCCATAATGTTGAACTGTCAGATTATACGTAAAGAAACTAGGCAGCAACACCCATCGCCAACTCTAAGGCTACCCTTGTCTGATCGAAAAGTGGGTTTGACCGTCACTCATATAGCGTACCCACGTGCCTAAAGTCCGTAGCGCATTTTCACGGCAACAGACCGCGAACTACGAAACCTTTACGGGAATTATCTGAGTAACATGAACACAGAACAGGTATAAAAGCTTGTTTTAATAGTATCGAGGAGTTGACCCCCTCAGGGGTGGATTGGGCCAGCGGTTGGTCATTTTGTCCAAATCGGATGCACAATTCCCTTTAACCACTATATAATGATAAACATGTAATTATATTACTCTTAAAACTATTTTTATGTCAATAAGTTAAGTTCATGTATTTCATATAGGTCTACACTTTACTAAGGTGGGAGATAATGTAACGAACTTTGAATTATCAATGAAAAGTTTTCCACAATGTATTTTTATTAAGTTTGTGAACTACATCAATAGTGATAATGAATAATTATAGGCTATCCAGCATGAAGCGTAAAACTCTACGCTCAGGTTTTTTTCAATACACCTTCTTCCCCGACTTCATTGAAGGACCGGTATAAAAATAATTTTCTCAGGTCGTTATAATATCCAATCCGCCCCTGGTCCCCACTTCGGTGTGCTAGTTAAACGGATAAATACAGTAAGAGATGTTTGTTTGTTTAAAATTAAGCACAAAGCTACACAATGGGCTATCTCTGCTCTGCCCACCACGGGTATCGAAACCCGGATTCTATCGTTGTAAGTCCGCAGACATACCGCTGTGCCACTAGGGGGGGGGGGGCAACAGTAAAAAAAAAGTACTTTAGAACATAATTTTATTTGTAACAAAATAAATGCTTCGACTATTAATATCATTAATCTGCAGGATTAACCACACGATGTAATGTCTTCAGAGTTGACTAGATACAAGGCAAAACAAAAGTTGATATTAGCTAAAAGAGCGAATAACAAAAGTTGATACTAGCTGAAAGCGCGAATAGCAAAAGTTGATATTAGCTAAAAGAGCGAATAACAAAAGTTGATATTAGCTGAAAGCGCGAATAACGACAAAAAACAAAACAAAAATAAAAGTCGACGAATTATTATAAAACGTAACAACACGAGGAACAGACTATCTACACTAAATTCACACACAACCATCAAGACTAAAACATAAAAAAGCGAGCGCTCGAAAACATTACAAATGCAAAAACTTCAGTTACTTATGTGTTGAAAAGTGTAACACAAGCTAACAATACTACATGTCATTTGAAGCTGCGTCTGTAAGAAACCGGTCGTGACGAGCAGCACTACTTCCTCAATCCAAATTCGTTCTGGCACAGAAACAAAAATACTGAATTCAGCCAAGCCTCCTCACTTTTTATTTTGCACACGTTCTCGTATTAATTAACGTTGTATTTATTAAAGAAATGTATTCAGTTATGGGGTTCTATAACACAGTTCGCTCGCAAATCATACGTTTTTGTGACGACTCAAACTTTTAGTTTAAAAAACAATCATGGCTGATTTTAAGAAGCTTAAGTAACCTCGTGGCTTGTCTCTTGCTACAGGTTATTTATATATAGCATGTGTGGTGTTCAATAATCCCCAAAACGTCCCTTATCAGAACACAAAGTGCTACCTGGGTGGTTCTTTGTCAACTTACAACACATAACAAATCAAATGAATAAGACTCATTGAAAATTAAACCTAAATATACGAATTCATGCATCTACACACACAACTATCATTCAGTAAAGATTTATAAGGAACGTAAATTCACAAGCAAACAACTACATAGATCAGAATTCCTATAATTTGAAAGTAATATATACAGTATACATTAACGTAAACTATTCCGTGTAAACAACTGACCAGAAATATTTAAATGTTATAATCTGTACTTAAGTATCAGTTAGGTAACCTCGATACTAACGGCACTTTAAATCGTAATTAAGGTTTTTATGCATCACGTGATTGCAATTGCGACCTATCTGAAAGAACGGTGAATGGCCTCTAGCTGTTCGTTATATATCCTTGTAGGCCTAAGTAGATTACACACCCAAGTTAATACAATTAAAAACTTTCCCATATTTTTAACTGTCTGTGTTTAGTAAAGGATGATATATATATCAAACCTAACATTAGATAAACAATTGTGTAAAATGTTATATTAACATGTTCTTGGTATAAGCAAACATTTAAATTTGCAGTATAATCGATCTTTAGTCTACTGCTACATCAAATTGGTCTGATCATGCCCCAGATGATCAGAAGAAAAAAAAAGGTTCTACACTCTACAGAAGGTAACTTATTTCATTCACAAAGTTTTACAAAAGGCCCAAACAAATAAAAAGATTTATACTCTTTTTTTTTTTTACACTGCATTATCAGAAATCAAGGAACCCGATAACCTGAACGCTTTGAGACGGTAGATCTCTCTTCTTCGGGGACGAATTTAGGAGGAAATGCTCTAAAATAACGTTTATCACGAGAAAACCTGTGTGGCATAACAGTTTGAGAATAATAATAATACACGAGGTTTATATACACTGTTACTTTTTGCAAATCGTGCTTCACTTTCTTCAACAAATAATTTGATATTATAAGTCTGTTTTTATAACAAGAAAAACGGATAACTTAACCAATGGCGTTTTAATCTATATACACATATATTCAACCAATAAGTTGACACACACTTTCCAAAGAATGACGTTTTATTAAATAACCAAACATTCAACAGAGGGTGCAAGGTTACCATTCCTTTGCAACATTTAAGGCAGAAACACGGTTACACATCGTATTTACAAGACATGAAATATGGTTCTGTGGGTTTGGACCCACTCCTGGTGGTGAACTCGGATAAGAGTGCCTCATTAAGTTGGTCGTATTTTATGTTTTCGTTGGTAACGGTCAAGGATGGACAATGCATGCTCTGTAAGGTTCATGTCCGGCAACTGGCCTGGCCATTGAAGTGTGGCAATATCCTGACCTTCAAGGCATCGTCTTACACCTCGAGCTGAATGAGCAGAAACCCATTCTCGCATGAACATTTTGACTTCTCTGGTGAGCTGGTCATTTGTATAGACACGTAGAAGACCTTGCTCGAGAATTATGATGTACCAAGCGGCAGTGTCCGTTCCTTCATATACCACCAGCTGCGACTGTCCAGCTGTTCAAATGGCACCCACACCATAACAATATTTAGTTGTGTCTTTTAGACGATACAATGAAAGTTCCTAGGAGGATAGTCGTCAAACCCAAGTATGTACAAAGTATGAGAATCGTGCAAGTCTGGACTTTTTAAAGAAAAAAAATCAGCGTATCGAAAGAAGGTGTATATGATAACATCTATAATACCCATTGCTATTGATATGGCCTGGAAGAAGGAGTGGCTTCTGTATAGCTGCTCTGCCATTGCAGATAATTCTATGAGGGTAACTTCTTAAGGTATTGGAGAATATCTGCGTTTGTTCCATAACAATGATTACCGTTGGACATGGGTCATTCTCCACACTTCTCTTCACAGCACGAATAATTTATTCTGTTGCTTTTCGGCGCTTGAGCCGTGCAAAAACTGATGTTTCCTGACGTGAGTGAAGCACTGGCAACGACGGCATTATAAGTAGCAAGGCGCTTTCTCAGTGTATTTCAATGTAAACCTATCGTTCAACCATGCGACCTCCTGAACATTCTATTAATTCCCAGAATCCTTTCATAAGTGGCATGGTTGTTTATACCTTGTGATCTATACTACGCTATAACTGTATTTATAAGTCGGAGTTCTTTCCATATTGACGTTATGAAGATGGTTATTTTATATTCTTCAAGGTGTACTTACGTTTCGTTAGCTTGTATATACCGCATAAATAATTAAAATAAATTGTCTTTAACACAAGCGAAAATTAGATTTCAATATTTAGGTTTATTTTACCAGTCAATTTTCTGACACAGTATTGATTGAATCTATCTTATAAATAAACGCGTTTTTTACTTTTCTTTCAAGTAGTTCACCACTGTTACTGGCAAAGCTCGTCGATTTGTTTGTTTTGAATTTCGCGCTAGGCTATCTGCGCTAGCCGTCCCTAATTTAGCAGTGAAAAACTAGAGAGAAGGCAGCTAGTCACCCCCCCACCCACTGCCATATGTTGGGCTACTCTTTTACCAACGTATAATGGGATTGACCGCCACGTTATAACGCCCCCACGGCTGAAAGGGCGAGCATGTTTAGTGGGACGGGGATTCGAACCCGCGACCCTCAGATTGCGATTCGAGCGCCCTAACCACCTGGCCATGCCGGGCAGCTCGTCGAATCGTCCCTAAAAGTACAACAACATTTGGTCTACCCTTAAGGCTTGCAAGATTTCTCATCTCCTTTAATCTTCAAATAGTTTTGATAAGTAAGGTAATGCAAAAAATAAAACTCGGAGTAATCAAGAGCACAGTGCTAACTACTTGTTTAAATAAAGTCTATACGATCATTGAGGCAATAATATGAAAACGCTTTATACTATATGCATATCTTATTGTCCATCCTAGAACCACGTAATCTGATTTTAAATTCCTTTTTCGACATGTTGCCAAAAGTTATTTCCAGATTTCCTTATATTTGTCCTGCTGTTTTATGTTACTGCTAAATGTCTTTTCTTCAGAAGACCTTTTAAAGTTAGTTATCGTCTTAATTCTTCTCTTTCAAGTTGACGCTACTGCTGAAATTCTGTTTCCCTTCGAAACTGACGTGACTCGCTATTTACAAATCACTCATTGCTAATTTCTTCGAAGGAGATTGAATTACGCTATTTATAGACTTGTACCTGCTAGAGTTGGCAGCGATCCTCTCAAAAGTCGCATCATTATTTACGTAAAGGCTTTTCAGTATTTTCCCAAGGGATCTATAAAATTGCTGCAGTGCTGATTCTATTAAATGTATGAAATACAACCTATGAGCTCCATTTTTCTTCAGCAATTTATTTGGTTGTTGTTAAGCGCAAAGCCACACCATGGGCTATCTGTGTTGTGCCAACCATGGGTATCAAAACCCGATTTTTAAGAGTTACAAGCCTGCAGACTTAATGCTGAGCCACTAATGGGGGGAGGGGGGTTCGTTTTTTAAACGATAACTTAGAATAATTTTATCTGAAGTTCAGGATACTAGTTAAACTTGTTATTTTTTCAACTGCTGTATATTTGATATGTTAAGACTTATCGAGCTTAGAAAAATAAATCTCGATTGATTCAAGTCGCTCATTTCAAGCGATTTATAAATACGTTCGCCAAAAACCAAATTCGCCTGAATACAGTATATCCAGGACAATTAATAGTCTTTTAATATAAGTATTTAGCTAAACCTATAATTAGTGGTTCACAATAATAAGATTCAAACACTATAAACAGAATAGGACACCTGTGAAATTTCTTAGGGCTTTCGCACATTTACGTGTTTTTTGTTTTGTTTGTTTTCATTACTACACAACGATATAAAGTAATCAAACCCTTGATACACGAATTTTCTCAATTGTATATAAAACATACATCGAAGTTAAGGTAATTTTTATTCATTAATATAGTTTTTTTAAGCCATTTATCGAGGAAAACTTGTTTGTATCAGATTTCTCATGCAAAACTAAACATCGTAGGGGTTGAACCTCGAATGTTGGTGTTATAACTTCTTAGTATGTATGTGTCTATATATATATTACGCTGAAAAACGAGACTGTTACGGAAAAGTTTTCTTCCAGTTGTCACAAGAGGAAATTGTTTAAAAAGTTCAAGTGTTAGAACTGGCCTTGAATGTTTCAAAACAAAAGACGTTCATGTATTTTAACAATAAATTCTTTACGTTTTTATTTCCGACACTTTTTCAGTACGATATCTTGTATCTTAAGTAGTTCATGAAGTATCAGCATTGTTCAGCACGATAATATAAGAAGCACAAACTTTATGTGAAGCAAACAAAACGTACCCAAACTGCTAACATCAGGTGATCCTGAAGTAAGGAAAGCTAGTTTCTGGTTTCACTCACCCCCACCCCTTAAAAGCCTAACCCTTAAACCAACTGCCGTTATCAAGACTTGAAAGATGTCAAAACACAGTACACGCTGGACAAAATAATAAGGGAACAGCAAATTAGATGTGTGCGTTTTGCAAATAATGAAATTATAACTAAGGAACTATAAATACATGTCCATTGTATCGTATTCTTAAAACTAAATCATAATAAACTAAACTGTGAACATGGAAGAGCTCTACAGCAGACTTCCAGCATGCCACCACTCTTAGTTTGGAAGTTGAACATGGAAGTTCTCTACCAGCATGCCACCACTCTTAGTTTGGAAGTTGAACATGGAAGAGCTCTACAGCAGACTTCCAGCATGCCACCACTCTTAGTTTGGAAGTTGAACATGGAAGTTCTCTACAGCATGCCACCACTCTTAGTTTGGAAGTTGAACATGGAAGTTCTCTACAGCAGGCCTCCAGCATGCCACCACTCTTAGTTT